>NC_041391.1:109006640-109023877 GCF_002162155.2 Triticum dicoccoides | reverse complement strand
AGCCAAGTGCTTCGGGTGGAGGGCGGCTGATGAATTGACTGCCGGATTCGGCAGATCCGGACTCCTCCGTGACGAAACCTTGGTGTCGCCCGCTTCATGAGTCGGAGAAGGGGGTGGGGTCTCGCTCTCCATCATCTCCGGAGGAAGGTCCCCCGAAGATGAACCCTGTTGAGAGGGGCTGCTGGCCGGACTGCAAAAATTTGAATCCTGGTTACTGACCGAGGAGAAACGCAGTACCTTCAGATTGTAGATTGACTTACAGCTCGGTGGAGGGCTGGCCCGTTGGAGGGCGTGGTGCGGTGAGGGTGCCTGTCGGGGCAAGGCCCCCTGGGGAGGCCTTTTTCCCCAATTTGGGCACTTCTGCCTCCAAATCTTTGGAGGCGGCCCTCTTCTTCCCGCGTGGGGAGGAGGCCTCGACCTCTCCTCCCCGACTATCCTCCTCGGGGGATGTAGCAACTCCCCCAGTTTGGATGCGTAGCGTGTGGGGTTCGGATTTTTCATCCCTCCCCTCGCCTTTCCCCGAGGGCATCCTGCTGAGTACTCGGTCAAGCATCTTGGCCATGGTGGGAGCGGGTGAGCCTTCGGGAAGTGGCGCCGGACACCTGATTCTCTCCGCCTTGCTGAGCCATTCCTGGACGCGGATGATTTTCAGAATAAACAATCATGATAAATACAAAATGGGGTGTCCGGTATCAAGGCTACTTACTCGAGTGTCTAGGCGATTGCAGCTTAGGCCCACATCCTCAGTAATGTCTGGACACGTTACTTTCCATCTGAGGAATAATTTGCACATCTCTTCGACCTTCAGGCCGAAGAAGTGTTTGACGGTCCGCGGACCCTCCGGATTAAACTCCCACATACGGAAAGGCCGACGTTGGCATGGCAACATCCGCTGGATCAACATCACTTGCATTATGCTGACAAGATTAATGTCCCTTGCGAGAAGCTCCCGGATGCGATTCTGCAGCATTGGTATATCACCAGTGGGACCCCAATTCCGTCCTACGTCTGTCCAAGACGCCAACAGTCACGGAGGGCCCGAGCGAAACTCGGGGGCAGCCGCCCACTTTGTGCCTCTGGGAGCCGTGACATAGAACCACCTCCGTTGCCATACATCGGATACTTTTGGAAAAGAACCCTCCGGCCATGGGGCGTCGGTGTTTCTGCTTATTACGGCACCTCCGCACTCCACATGTCGCCCCCCGATCATCTTTGGCTTCACATTAAAGGTGTTGAGCCACAGGCCGAAGTGCGGGGTGATGTGGAGAAAAGCCTCGCACACGATAATAAACGACGAGATGTGGATGATAGCGTATGGAGCCAGGTCATGAAAATCCAACTCATAATAGAACGTGATCCCCCTCACGAAAGGATCGAGGGTGAAACCAAAACCGCGGAGGAAGTGTGGGACAAAAACAACACACTCATTGGGCTCCGACGTGGGGATTACTTGCCCTAGAGCAGGAAGCCTGTGCTGGATATCTGCGGTTAAGTATCCGACCTCCCTAAGCTTTGCAATGTCCTTCTGCTCAATCGAGGAGGCGACCCACCGGCCTTGAGGATCAGATCCGGACATATTGGAGGATTCCGGAGGGGTGGAGCTTAGGTTTTGGGTGTTAGAACTTGAGGTGCGAGAAGGCGCGATGAAGGTGAAAAAAGAGGCGTAGGTCTCGACCCCCTTTATAAAGGGGGTGAATATCAAGAGTCCTCGGTGTGACTGTTTGAGGCTTATCTAAAAACGCACGGGGTAATACCAACAGCCGTCGTGGGGTCACGCATGCTCATATTGATGGAAAATCCCGTAATAAAAGGGACACGATCTCTGCCTCGACGGGACGTGCCAATAAAACCGCCTCGTAACACGTGTCGTTGTGGGGTAGGAAACATTGGTTCATCTTGGACCGAGGCATGATGCAGGGGCATGACGCACGAAGATTGTTAGCAAATCAGATTTGTACCATACGAAGGTCATCTTGCAGATTCGGACACGGTCTACGTGTTCGATAACCACTTTGGAGTATTCGGAGGAGGAACCCGCCTTGCAATGCCGAATACAATACTGTGCGCCGGACTCATCGTCGTTGAAGCCTGGTTCAGGGGCTACTGAGGGAGTCCTAGATTAGGGGGTATCCGGACAGCCGGACTGTGTACAACGACTGGACTATTGAAGCGTGAAGATACAAGACTCAAGACTTCAGCCAGTGCCCGGATGGGACTTTCCTTGACGTGGAAGGCAAGCTTGGCGATCCAGATATTATATTTCCTTCCTTGTAACCGACTCCATGTAAACCCTAGCCCTCTCTGGTGTCTATATAAACCAGAGAGGTTGGTCCTTAAAAGGCCGATCACAATTACAATCATACCATCACAGGCTAGCTCCTAGGGTTTAGCCTCTACGATCTCGTGGTAGATCTACTCTTGTACTACCCATATCATCAATATTAATCAAGCAGGAAGTAGGGTTTTACCTCCATCGAGAGGGCCCGAACCTGGATAAACACCTGTGTCCCTTACTTCTTGTTACCATCAGCCTTGACGCACAGATCGGGACCCCCTACCCGAGATCCGCCGGTTTTGACACCAACACATGGTGCCACTGAATCGGGCTAATGAGTGCAACCACATTTGCCTTTATGGGGAGGCCGGTAGTCGTCCGTTGTCATGCCTATTGTCGGTGCCTCCAACGAGGGAAGCTTATGGGCATGTGTTACCCTGGCCCAGTAAGCAGACATAACCTTGTGGACCCGTGTTTTTATGGTACCGATTCCCCGTTTGGGATAGTTTGTTTGCCATGACAGTGGTAGTTTTGCCTTTGGTAGGCTGGGTCACCCAGGACTAAGCCTATTGGGAGTTGGTCAGAGTGGCCCTAAGAGTGTCATGGTAGTGCGAGAGTTCTGTCGGAATGTCGTTGGTCCACTCGAATGGGAGTGCGAGGCCATGGATTCCGTGGTGTGGGTAAAGTGCGCTACCTCTGCAGAGTTTATTAATCTATCGATAGCCGCTCCCGTGGATAAGGGCCCAGTTCATAAGTAAGTCACACCATGGATCAACTATTTTTAATCAATCTTTCACACTAATCAACTTGCAATGCACTGGTCAGATGATGATGAAGTCAGTGAGGCTGACTATTGTGGTATCATTTGTGATCCGGGAATGATCATGTTTTGGTTACGAGGTAACCAGTTGGACCAAGCATTGCTTTCATTCGTGCTTCGTCGTGAGCACTGTTTCGGTTGCGAGGCAATCGATTGGTAAGAGAGTCTGTGTGACTCGATGCACAAGTTTGGTTTCAATAAACTGCATGACTAGTATGTTGTTGTTTGCATTTAACTTGATTAAATGTCATGATGGTGTTTGTCATTATGGTTCTGTTTGCTATGAGCTTGTGATACATCTCCAAAGTATCAATATTTTTTTATTGTTCCATGCTATTATATTACCCGTTTTGGATGTTTATGGGCTTTATTTCACACATTCATATCATTTTTGGGACTAACCTACTAACCGGAGGCCCAGCCCGTATTGCTGTTTTTTTGCCTATTTCAGTGTTTCGAAGAAAAGGAATATCAAACGGAGTCCAAACGGAATGAAACCTTCGGGAGCGTGATTTTTGGAACAAACGTGATCCAGAGGACTTGGAGTGCAAGTCAAGAAGCAGCCGAGGCGGCCACGAGGGTGGAGGGCGCACCCACCCCTACAGGGTGCGCCCCTCTCTCGTGGGCCCCTAGGGTGGCCACCGACCTACTTCTTCCTCCTATATATACCCACTTACCCCGAAAACATCCAGGGAGACAATGAAAAACAATTTCCACCGCCGTAACCTTCTGTATCCGCGAGATCCCATCTTGGAGCCTTCGTCGGTGCTCCGCCGGAGGGGGAATCGACCACGGAGGGGTTCTACATCAACACCATAGCCCCTGCGATGAGTTGTGAGTAGTTTACCACAGACCTTTGGGTCCATAGTTATTAGCTAGATGGCTTCTTCTCTCTTTTTGGATCTCAATACCATGTTCTCCCCCTCTCTTGTGGAGATCTATTCGATGTAACTCTTTTTGCGGTGTGTTTGACGAGATCCGATGAGTTGTGGGTTTATGATCAAGTTTATCTATGAGAAATATTTGAATCTCCTCTGAGTTCTTTTATGTATGATTGAGTTATCTTTGCAAGTCTCTAATCTTTCTTGCAATGGAAGAAGTGCTTAGCTTTGAGTTCAATCTTGCGGTGTCCTTACCAGTGATAATAGGGGCAGCAAGGCACGTATTGTATTGTTTCCATCGAGGATAAAAATATGGGGTTTATATCATATTACATGAGTTTATCCCTCTACATCATGTCATCTTTCTTAATGCGTTACTCTGTTCTTATGAACTTAATACTCTAGATGCATGCAGGATAGCGGAGGATGTGCGGAGTAATAGTAGTAGATACAGGCAGGAGTCGGTCTACTTGTCACGGGCGTGATGCCTATATACATGATCATGCCTAGATAATCTCATAATTATTCGCTTTTCTATCAATTGCATGCCAGTAATTTGTTCACCCGCCGTAATACTTATGCTATCTTGAGAGAAGTCACTAGTGAAACCTATGGCCCCCGGGTCTATCTTTTATCATATAAAATTTCAATCTACTTTTATTTGCATCTTTACTTTTCCTATCTATATTATAAAATACCAAAAATATATTTTTCTTATCATACTATCTCTATCAGAGCTCACTTTCGCAAGTGGCTGTGAAGGGATTGACAACCCCTTTATTGTGTTGGTTGCGAGTTCTTTGTTTGTTTTGTGGAGGTGCGTGGGAGTTTTGAGGAGCCTCCTACTGGATTGATACCTTGGTTCTCAAAAACTGAGGTAAATACTTATGCTACTATTGCTACATCACCCTTTCCTCTTCTAGGAAAACCAACGCAAGCTCAAGATGTAGCAAGAAGGATTTCTGGCGCCGTTGCCGGGGAGGTATTCACTCAAGTCAAGACATACCAAGTACCCATCACAAACTCATATCCCTTGCATTTACATTATTTGCCATTTGCCTCTTGTTTTCCTCTCCCCCACTTCACCCTTGCCGTTTTATTCGCCCTTCTTCTGTTCGTCTTTTCGTTTGCTTTGTGTCTTACTTGGCTCGTTTGCTTGTTTGGTTGGAATAGTTGTTTATTATTGCTAAGCAGAGAACCTAGGATCTATGGATCCTCATCCTCTTGCTAATCTTTTTAAGAGATCCAATTATGATGAACCAATTGCTAGTGAGTTTTGTGCAGTAGATTATCTTTATGAAGTTTTGCTTGAAATTCGTGAATCTGAAAATTGTGATGAAGAACTTTATGAAGTGATTCAAGATAGATCTTTGAATAAAATGCGTGATTGCAATGATTTTACTATAAATTCTCTTGATGTCCATTGTGCTAATAATATGCAAAACCCTAAGCTTGGGGATGCTAGTTTTGCTATGTCTACTACTTGTTGCAATGATCATGATTGGAGTGATTCTTCTTGTGATCTTGAAAATTTATTTAAGGCCCATGATGAATATGATATTGATAATAGTGTTTAAAATAATATTGAAAGTGGGTTTGGAAGAGTGTCAACTTTAGATCCCACATATTTGGAGAATGTTCAATCTTATGGTATTTTTGACAAAAGTGGGTTTGGAGAGGTCATGACTTTAGTTAATGTTAATCCCATTATTTTGGAAGAGTGTCAACTTCGCATGCATGTGGATCTTGTTGGAAATATTTTATGTGATAGTTATTTTGTGGAATTTGCTTATGATCCTACATGTAATTATTATGAGAGAGGAAAATATCATTGTAGAAATTTTCATGTTACTAAATTACCTCTCTTCATGTTGAGATTACTATCATCTCTTTGTTCTTCCTTGCAGATGCTAGTTTTTGCTTGTCTTGGTAATTTGTTTGCTTACAAGATGCCTATGCATAGGAAGTATGTTAGACTTAAGTGTGTTTGTCACATGTTTTATGATGCTCTCTTTGTGCTTCAATTCTTGTCTTTCTTGTGAGCATCATTGAAATCTCAATGCCTAGCTAAAAAAGGCTTTAAAGAAAAGCGCTTGTTAGGAGACAACCAAATATTTTTCCTTGATGTTATTTAATAAATTTTGCATCTACATTCTGTTTAGATGTTTTTATGTTTTAGTTAGTGTTTGTTCCAAGTAGAACCTATAGGATAACATATGGTGACAGTTAATTTGATTCTGCTGAAAAACAGAAACTTTGCACGCACGAAATTAGTTTTGTTAAATCACAGAAACGTGATTTTGCGTTGATTCTTTTTGCTGTAGATCAATATACAAATTGTCCAGGACTTCCTATTTTGTTAGGATTTTTGTACTTACAGAACTTTGCGTTAGTTACAGATTGCTACAGACTGTTCTGTTTTTGACAGATTCTGTTTTTCGTGTGTTGTTTGCTTATGTTGATGCATCTATGGCGAGTATTAAGTGGTATGAACCATAGAGAACTTTGAATACAGTAGGTTTAACACCAATATAAATAAAGAATGAGTTCATTACAGTACCTTATGTGGTGGTTTTGTTTTCTTTCACTAACGGAGCTTATGAGATTTCCTGTTGAGTTTTGTGTTGTGAAGTTTTCAAGTTTTGGGTAAAGATTTGATGGGCTATGGAATAAGGAGTGGCAAAAGCCTAAGCTTGGGGATGACCATGGCACCCCAAGATATTCAAGAGTATCCAAAATCCTAAGCTTGGGGATGCCCCTGGAAGGCATCCCCTCTTTCATCTTCGTTCATTGGTAACTTTACTTGGAGCTATATTTTTATTCGCCACATGATATGTGTTTTGCTTGCAGCGTCGTGTATGATATTAGTATTTGCTTTTTACTTTTCCACAATCATACTTGCTGTACACACCTTTTGGGAGAAGCCTACTTGATTAGAATTTATTAGAATACTCTATGTGATTCACTTATATCTTTTGAGCTAGATAGTTTTGCTCTAGTGCTTCACTTATATCTTTTAGAGCATGGTGGTGGATTAATATTGTAGGAATTGTTAATCTCTCATGATTCACTTATATTATTTTGAGAGTCTCTTAGAACATCATGGTATTTGCTGTGGTTATAAAATTGGTCCTAGAATGGTAGGCATCCAAGTTGGGTATAATAAAAACTATCATATGAAGTGAATCGGATGCTATGATCAATTTGATACTTGATAATTGTTTTGAGATATGGAGGTAGTGATATTAAAAATCATGCTAGTTGGCTGATTATGAATTTAAAGAATGCTTGTGTTGAAGTTTGTGATTCCCGTAGCATGCACGTATGGTGAACCGCTTTGTGATGAAGTTGGAGCACAATTTTATTTATTGATTGTCTTCCATATGAGTGGCGGTCGGGGATGAGTGATGGTCTTTTCCTACCAATCTATCCCCCTAGCAGCATGCACGTAATAATTTGTTTTTGATGACTTGTAGATTTTTGCAATAAGTATATGAGTTCTTTTGACTAATGTTGAGTCCATGGATTATACGCACTCTCACCCTTCCACCAATGCTAGCCTCTCTTGTACCACACAACTTTCACCGGTACCACACACCTACTATATACCTTCCTCAAAATAGCCACCATACCTACCTATTATGGCATTTCCATAGCCATTCCGAGATATATTGCCATGCAACTTTTTCACCGTTCCGTTCATATGACACGCATCATTATTTTCATATTGCTCTTTGCATGATCATGTAGTTGACATCGTATTTGTGGCAAGGCCACCTTCATAATTTTCATACATGTCACTCTTGATTCATTGCATATCCCGGTACACCGCCGAAGGCATCCATATAGAGTCATATCTTGTTGAGTTGTAATCTTGAGTTGTAAGTAAATAAAAGTGTGATGATCTTAATTATTAGAGCATTGTCCCAGTGAGGAAAGGATGATGGAGACTATGATTCCCCTACAAGTCGGGATGAGACTTTGGACTTTAAAAAAAGAAAAAAAGGAAAAAAAGAGAAAGGCCAAAAAAGAAAATAAAAAATGGAAGGCCAAAGAAAAAAAAAGAGAAAAAAAAAGAGAAAAAGAAAAAAATAAAATGAGAGAAAAAGAGAGAAGGGACAATGGTACTATCTCTTTTTCCACACTTGTGCTTCAAAATAGCACCATGATCTTCATGATAGAGAGTCTCATATGTTGTCGCTTTCATATACTAGTGGGAATTTTTCATTATAGAACTTGGCTTGTATATTCTAATGATGGGCTTCCTCAAAAGTGCCCTAGGTCTTCGTGAGCAAGCGAGTTGGATGCACACCCACTTAGTTTCTTTTGTTGAGCTTTCATATATTTATAGCTCTAGTACATCCGTTGCATGGCAATCCTACTCACTCACATTGATATCTATTAGTGGGCATCTCCATAGCCCGTTGATACGCCTAGTTGATGTGAGACTATCTTCTCCCTTTTTGTCTTCTCCACAACCACCATTCTATTCCACATATAGTGCTATGTCCATGGCTCACGCTCATGTATTGCGTGATAGTTGAAAAAGTTTGAGATTACTAAAGTATGAAACAATTGCTTGGCTTGCCATCGGGGTTGTGCATGATTAAATACTTTGTGTGATGAAGATATTGCAAGAACCAGAATATATGATTTTGTAGGGATAACTTTCTTTAGCCATGTTATTTTGAGAAGACATGATTGCTTGATTAAGTATGCTTGAAGTATTATTATTTCTTATGTCAATATGAACTTTTATTTTGAATCATTTGGATCTGAACATTCATGCCACAATAAAGAAAATTACATTGAGAAATATGCTAGGTAGCATTCCACATCAAAAATTCTGTTTTTATCATTTACCTACTCGAGGACGAGCAGGAATTAAGCTTGGGAATGCTTGATATGTCTCCAACGTATCTACAATTTTTTATTGTTCCATGCTATTATATTACCCGTTTTGGATGTTTATGGGCTTTATTTTACACATTTATATCATTTTTGGGACTAACCTACTAACCGGAGGCCCAGCCGGTGTTGCTGTTTTCTTGCCTATTTCAGTGTTTCGAAGAAAAGGAATATCAAAGGGAGTCCAAACGGAATGAAACTTTCGGGAGCGTGATTTTTGGAACAAACGTGATCCAAAGGACTTGGAGTGCAAGTCAGGAAGCAGCTGAGGCGGCCACGAGGGTGGAGGGAGCGCCCACCCCTACAGGGCACGCCCCCCTATCTCGTGGGCCCCTCGGGCGGCCACCGACCTACTTCTTCCTCCTATATATACCCACGTACCCCGAAAACATCCAGGAAGCCAATGAAAAACAATTTCCACCGCCGTAACCTTCTGTATCCGCAAGATCCCATCTTGGAGCCTTCGCCAGCACTCCGCCGGAGGGGGAATCAACCATGGAGGGCTTCTACATCAACACCATAGCCCCTCCGATGAGTTGTGAGTAGTTTACCACACACCTTCGGGTCCATAGTTATTAGCTAGATGGCTTGTTCTCTCTTTTTGGATCTCAATACCATGTTGTCCCCCTCTCTAGTGGAGATCTATTCGATGTAACTCTTTTTGCGGTGTGTTTGTCGAGATCCGATGAATTGTGGTTTATGATCAACTTTATCTATGAGAAATATTTGAATCTCCTCTGAATTCTTTTATGTATGATTGAGTTATCTTTGCAAGTCTCTTCGAATTATTAGTTTGGTTTGGCCTATTAGATTGATCTTTCTTGCCATGGGAGAAGTGCTTAGCTTTGGGTTCAATCTTGTGGTGTCCTTACCCAGTGGTAATAGGGGTTGCAAGGCACGTATTGTATTGTTGCCATCGAGGATAAAACGATGGGGTTTATATCATATTGCATGAGTTTATCCCTCTACATCATGTCATCTTTCTTAATGTGTTACTCTATTCTTATGAACTTAATACTCTAGATGCATGCTGGATAGCGGTCGATGTGTGGAGTAATAGTAGTAGATGCAGGCAGGAGTCGGTCTACTTGTCACGGACGTGATGCCTATATACATGATCATGCCTAGATAATCTCATAATTATTCACTTTTCTATCAATTGCTCGACAGTAATTTGTTCACCCACCGTAATACTTATGCTATCTTGAGAGAAGCCACTAGTGAAACCTATGGCCCCCGGGTCTATCTTTTATCATATAAGTTTTCAATATACTTTTATTTGCATCTCTACTTTTCCTATCTATATTATAAAATACCAAAAATATATTTATCTTATCATACTATCTCTATCGGATCTCACTTTTGCAAGTGGCCGTGAAGGGATTGACAACCCCTTTATTGCGTTGGTTGCAAGTTCTTTGTTTGTTTTTGTAGGTGCGTGGGACTTTTGAGGAGCCTCCTACTGGATTGATACCTTGGTTCTCAAAAACTGAGGGAAATACTTACGCTACTATTGCTGCATCACCCTTTCCTCTTCAAGGAAAACCAACACAAGCTCAAGACAGCTTGCAAGTACATTCAATGTACTGACCTGGCGTGTTATGCCAGATTTCAGGAAATTCTAACTGGATCGGAGAGCTGCCGTGTCTAGACCGTGTCCACATTGGTGTCCCTGTGCTCTGGCGTCCCGCTACGTCGTTGTTCCGCTGCCGTGTAGATGTCGTGCTCGAGGCCCCTTTATGTGTACTAAATAATGTACATATTTTGCAGCCACACCGCATGTGTCGCTTGGCCTTGCAACTTGTTGTAATGTCACTCTATGCTTCCTCTAGTTTCAATAAAGCGGTGATTTATGTACCAAGATGTTGTGTGTTGCCAGAAGACATGATCTTTGTGTTCGCAATACCGGATAAACCGGTCGCTCTGAGCCGGGGTGCCACAACGCTTGGTATTAGAGCCGCGCTGACTGTAGGACACGCTAGACTACTGACGTGTTAGCTGGACGTTACCTGGAGTAAAAGTTGAGTGCCGGTAGTGTTGGTAGCTGATTGTTGCATCACATGCACTCATTTCATTTTTATTCCTAACCCACTAATGGTTGTGAGTGTAGATGGCTCCAGTGTCGTATCCTTGTTAGTTGCAGCTGATGCCGTACACCTCGCCGCATCTCTTCATGGCGTGTGGCGTCGACTGTACACTCACGGTGGCGACCCAGCATATTGGGTGAACCGGGAGCATCTAGCCGACTCCGTGTATGAGTATCACGCTGTGTTACTCAGCGCACCAGTTCGTCAACATGCTCTTACACTCGTACCTCTCGGAGCGGTTATGCATCCACCGCCGCTCAGGCTGTCCAGTATACAACATTCGAGATTCTTGTTGAGTGACGCTACACAGAGGCTCAGATGCAGAACCTTGAAGGTTTTCATTTATACCCATCTTTACACGATGATGGTCGTGTTCGCTTTCATTCCGTTGATCCGGCGTCCGATAGTGACACTAGCCACCTTTCTCGATATATCATTGCTAGTTATCTTCTGATTCACGAGTTGGATCAAGAGCTGAATCGTGCTCGTTCTGCTTTAGCCGCCGCGAGGTCTTAGCCTACTCCACCTTCTATGGGGTTTACTCCTTATATTGTGCCCAGCTCTAGCTCGCCTATTTCTCAAGTTACTCCACCGAGTAGCTCGGGCACCTCTACAGTGAACCCACACAGTGCTCCTGCTGAGTGGGCGTCTCTTCTTGCTAACCCCGCAGCTCCCATGATCCCTTCTCATCCCGCGCCTACCCCTGAGGGAGAGCCCTCGAGGCAGCGTCATCGCGTTACATTCAACCCGGGGGTCTCGGTTGGCGTCCTCAATTCAGGATCTGGGTCTGACTCAGGAGAGGATCCGGCAGCACCAGCAGAGCCTTAGAGCTTCGGAGTATCCGCAGTGGTCATGTGATGTATTTGTATGGGTTATGGTGTATCGCTGCATGTATTCGAGTAGTCGCACCAGTCATGATGTTTATCTTTCATGTATGAGTCTATGTATAATTATGTTGGAACCTTTTATTCGATCACAGTGTTTCTTGTTTTATCTGTTTCGCTCTTTTGGGTTTGTCATTGCTTTCTTCCCACGTTTGAATAGTTCTCATCGTGGTTGCTCTTATTGGGAAAAATAAATAGTAGGATGGCGTGGGGAGGCAGCAGCTCGCAGTCTTGTGAGGATGTCCTGTTTGTCGCTCTGCAAGGCAGGCAGGACACTCCCCCGAGCCGTATCTGCAGCCACCACCTCCACCGCCAAATCCACCCTTGTCGGATTTCGGGTTCCGGCTGACCCTTGAGGTTTGAACACTGGGGTGCGCATGGAGATTCACCCCTCTACCGGCTCGCTCATCGCTGACTCGCTAAGACCTAAACTACCAAACTGAACAGCACAAGGGACACAACATTTATACTGGTTCAGGCCACCATTGTGGTGTAATACCCTACTCCAGTGTGTGGTGTGGTGGATTGCCTCTTGGGCTTGATGATGAACAATACAAGGTAGAACAGCCTCGCGAGGGTCTGTTCTTGGCTGGTGCGACGAACTGCTGGGATGAGTTCAATCACTCTATCTACTGGTTTCTTGGTGAGGATCCCGATTGCTAGGTCAGGTCCAAATGCCTCTACCCCGGGGGTGGCTAGTCCTATTTATAGGCAAAGGCCATGGGCCTCTCCCCAAATATTGAGCGGGAAGGGCGCCAACAATTGGCCATTTTGAAGGGGAACAGCGGGTACACTTATCCTGACTAAAGTTGGTCCTCGCCTGTCAAAGGCTCTGGTGGTGGCGCTGGCATGGGCTCCACAATGACTTCCTTCCGGCCGTTGGGCTAGTCTTGGTCTTGTTGCACCGAAATGGACGCCTTTGCTTGATGCTCTCGCCTGCGCTTGCTCCCTTTGCACCAAAGAGGAAAGGAGGACACTGCGCGGGCTGGCGCCCGACTGAAGCCCTTGATCATCATGGCTTGCGTCATGGGCACCTCGCGAGGTACCCGGCCTTGAACTCTCCGCCTCCTCATGAGCCAGCCTGACGAGGCCGTGCCTGAGGAAGCTCCTTGTCGTCCGCCCCGCGAGACCTGGCCCCTCGCAAGGGTCTTGGGCTTGTGTTGATGAAGATGGGCTGTGCTGGGCCTCCTTTCAGCCACGCCGCTGGCCGCAGGTAGGCAAGTCTGGGGACCCCCGTTCCTAGAACGCCGACAGTAGCCCCCGGGCCCACGGCGCGCCCGAATTTGGCTGAGCAGAGAGGCGAAAGGGCAAGTGCGAAGCGTCGCGGGCCCTAACAGCCTACGGCCTCGGGCGCCGCGTGGCGGTTGATTGGACGTGGGCGCCTCTGCAACCGCACGAGTTGATCAAAGAGCGGCATCTCCCTTGCCTCCTTTATTTCCTCCAGTTTCTGCTCAGATCCCCTTTCTTGCGCCTCTCCTCCCTGCTTCCAAAATCTTCAGATCTACTCCGCCTGCGCACCCTAGGTTGTCATGGCGCCTTGCCAAGCCCCTGCCGGAGCTTGGTACTCGCCTGCCTTGGACCCGCCAAATGTGTCAGGGGCGAGCCTTGCCCTGGTGCGCCAGATGGCGGAGGCGCAGGGCATCGACGGGACGAAGGCGTTCAAGGCCAGCTCTGCTGTCCCTGAAGGTCGAGGGAGCACCTTCTATCTGCTCTTCGTGAGCGCCATCGTCGCCGGTCTAGTTCCTCCCTTTTCCGAGTTCTTTTTCTCTGTCCTCCGCCACTACAATATTCAAGCTCTGCACCTCCATCCCAACTCCGTCCTTCTTCTGGCGATCTTCTCCTACTATTGTGAGGCTCACGTAGGAGTGAAGCCCTCGGTGGCCTTGCTACGCCATTACTTCTCCCTCCGGACCTCCCGTGGTTCCGCCTCCGCGTGCGCGAGCTTCGTCACGTACGGCGGCTCCATCGCCATTTCAAACCCTGGGAAGAGGATTGAGGGCTTTAGGAGCAAGTGGGTCTTGGTGGATGCTGGGCGCATCCACCCTCGGCTGATCCTGCCCAAGGAGCACCCCGCGAGCTCCGACGACTGGTCCCGAGTGGAGCTTCTGGATCCCTGCGTGAAGCTGGTGTTGGAGAAGATGGACGCAGATCTGAGGCCGGCCAGCGTGGCGGCGGCGAAGCTGTCTGGTGCGTCGCTGCTGAGGGAGTTCCTGGAGCATCAGCTGGCTCCGCTCCGCCAGTACTCGCATCCGATGTGGAGGCCTCACCCGAGCCCCGTGGCCTTGGCTGACGAGGATCTGGCTGCGGTCCTCCAGTCCTTGGTTGGGGGCGACGTGGCGAGGTTGGAGGGCGCTCCTACGCCCCTGTTCCTTTGCGAGGATTAGGAGCAGGTAGTGTGGTCCATGCCTGTCTTCAACGGGGACGGGCCGATGCCCGTGGAGGCTCCAGAGGACCTGGTGGACGTGTCCTCCGACGACTCCAGCGAAGAGAAGGAAGAAGGGGAGCAGGAAGAGGGGGTTGACTCAGAGGTGGAGTCAAGGGCTCCTCCGCGTCGGCGTAGGTCCCACACTCTCCGCCTCCCCCAGAGTGACGACGATGAGGATGAGGATGAGCAGGGCGGCGGGAGCCTGCCTCCGATCCTGAAGAAGGACCGGACTGGGCTGGTCCCCCGCGGGTCTGCCCCGGCCCCGGGGCGATCCGCAGGCGCGCCTCCTGCTCCCGAGCCCGTTGAAGCTGACCCTTGCAGAGGGCTCTTGGGCTTCAAGTACGGCCGGAGGCTGCTCGAGTCCACCAGCGACGACCTGTAAGTTTCTGCTTCCCGTCTTGATTATTGTTCTGTTGCTGAGACCTGATGCCCATATCCTTTGGCCAGGCTGGCGCCCACGGCAAATAAGACAAAGGGAGCTCCTGAGGTCCCATCCGTGGCAGTGCCTCTGCCCGAGAAAGAAGGTGATTGTGATGCGCAGGCCTCTCCTGCCCAGGCGTCCTCGCGAGGCCAGGCTGAGCCCGCTGGGTGAGCTCAGCCCCCTTGACCCAGGCGACTCCCGAGGTGCCCTTGCTTGACGCTGCCTCCACTTCCGTCGTGGCGCAGCTGGTTCTGCCTCAAGGTACTGTGGTCACGCTGCCGTCTTCTCCTCCTACTCCACCGACTGCTGCTTCCCCGAATACTGTTCTGGATCGCGCCATTGCCGGACTGGACCGTATGCGGCAGGATCTTCTGGGCGCCGACCCTCGTCTAGTGGCTGGGCGCTTGGAGCTGGCTTCTGGCTGGATTAGCTCCGATGCTTCGATACGGGCGGCGTCGGTACAGGCCTCGACGACTTGCAACGAGGAGAAACAGGTCGTCCATGAGGCGAAGGTTGCCCGCGATGCTGCCCTGGGGGAGGAAGCTAGCGTCCAAGGTCGCTGTGAGACGCTGGAGAGCGAGCTGAAGGGCCTGCAGAACCAGCTTGTCGAGGAGGCCCGCCTTCGCCAAGAGCAGGAGGAAAACATGAAGGCTCGCGAGGCGGCCGTCAAGGACCTGGAGGCCAAGCTCAAGAGGCATCGTGGCCGCCTAGGCGTGCTGGAGCAAGAGCTGGAGGCGAGGAAGGTCGAGCTGGACGGCAAGTCCCGGGTTCTCGCCGAGGATCGCATGGCCTTCGCGGATATGGAAGAGAAGGCTCGCACTTCACTGAATATGCTTTACGACAGCGGCCTTGAGAGCCCGCTGGCCGGCGAGGAGGATGGCCCCGCCAAGCTGCTTCCCTTCCTGGTTCGTGCCCTTCAAGACGTCACCCTTGGCCTTGGCCCTACGGCTGATGTCGAGGCACGCGTCTTGTCTTCTGTAGTGCTGACGCGGGTCTTCACCCACATCTATCTTCGTGACACCGACATCGACCTTGACAGCCTGCTGGAGCCAATGAGTGGCGAGCGTGCCGCTGCCACTGCTGAGGCCGTGAAGGGTCGTGGGGAGGCTCTGCTGGGGAAGTTCTGGGCCTTCAGTATCAAGCCTAGCGGAGCGCTGCTAGCCCTACTGCTCCACAAGGCGAACCTGCTCCGCGTGGCTCCCTCGCCAGCAAGTGACTCTGTCATGGCTCTCGTCCTGTTTTTAATTCCTGCGCATGTACCATGCCTCGGGGAGGCATTAAAACTTACGTTTGATGCGGTGATAACAGCATGGACTGTAATATTTGCTTTTGAATTCCCTGAGGTTTGCATTATTCCTTCCTACTTGCTTATGTTCTACGCCGGCAGAGCCCGGCCCCGCGCAGACCTCAACCGCCATTGGCCTCGACCGAAAACCAGGACGGGACCAAGGAGTGAGGGGCTACGTGACAAGTTAGGCTCCTGAGTCGCGATGCTCAGAAGTCCCCTTGGCGCTCGAACAGCTAGTAGGGAGGTTATATGTGGGGGTGACTCCTTAGGGAGGTGAGATGCGGGTGGACCTGCCATTCTACGTCTGCAGAGCCCGGCCCCGCACATACCTCAACCGCCGTTAGCCTTTCGGAACTAAGGCGTGAGGGTCTACGTGACCAGTTAGGCTCCTGAGTCGCGATGCTCAGGAGTCCCCCTTGATGCTCAAGCGGCCTTCGTACCTTGGCTCCGCTCAGGGAGGGACGTGCGACGAACCAGGCCTGGGGGGACCTGGCCAGGTGGCGTGCATCTGGGCGTGACCCAGGCGCAGCCCCCGTGCCCAGCCCCTTCGCACAGCACTCCCGAGGGGAGGCGTTACGACAAGGCCAAACACTAAGCTCCGGGCTCCCTGAGGTTGATGTGGCCAGGAGGCCACCCTCAGTTGTTTATCACCAGCGTGGAGCATAGCGCTTATGTATGCGTACGGGCATAGCCGCTCCTTGGCAGTGTCGTCAGCCAGCGCGGAGCATGGTGCTTCCACTGGTGCGTGGGAGGGGGCTCCCCTCCGGGAGGAGCCCCCGGGGTGTATACAGCTCCACCCTGACTCGTGGCTGGCACAATAGGGCTTGACGAGGTGTATCTGGGCACCCGTGAGCCAGTGCGGGACTCACGGGGCCCTACCTCAAGGCGGGTTGCGCCTGGCTCTGGGACTTATCTTGGAGTGTGTTCCTGCAAATTTGGCCAGATGTCGGTGCTCTACGTCTTCGGGTCCCGACTCTCGGGCTGGTCTCAGCCGTCACTGGTATGCCACGTCGCGATGCCATGGACAAGACCAGAGGGTGAGGGCCGGAGAGCCGGTAGGAGCCCTGAGTCGCGATGCTCAGGCACCCCCCCTTTAACGCACAAGCTGGGTTAGATGATGAAACTCTACGCCCTCGGGTCCCGGCTCTCGGGCTGGTCTCAGCCGTCGCTGCGATGCCAGGTCGTGATGCCATGGACAAGACCAGAGGGTGAGGGACGGAGAGCCGGTAGGAGCCCTGAGTCGCGATG
>NC_041391.1:108886171-109006410 GCF_002162155.2 Triticum dicoccoides | reverse complement strand
TTAGATGACGAAACTCTACGTCCTCGGGTCCCGGCTCTCGGGCTGGTCTCAGCCGTCGCTGGCATGCCAGCTCGCGATGCCATGGACAAGACCAGAGGGTGAGGGCCGGAGAGCCGGTAGGAGCCCTGAGTCGCGATGCTCAGGCACCCCCCCCCCCTTCAACGCCCAAGATTCCGACACCCAGGAGAAAAAGGCACCAACTAACAATCATGGTGGATCGAAAGTATAGCCCTAAGATAAATGCAAGAGGGATACATGCCGCTGGGACAGGCCCGAGCGGCTCGGCGATGATGCATCCCGAGGGGCGCCCCCAATAAGGTAAGCCAGGAACATGAAATAAAAGGGGATACATGCCGCAGGGACGGACCCACGCGGCCTGGGAATAATGGGGCCCTGAGGGCGCTCCCAGCCAGAAATGAAACTTAAAAGATGTCACCTGATGATGTTGGGGTCGAAGGGGTGTTGGTGTAGCAGACTCGGTGGGCTGCGGGAGTCGATCCTCACGAGCCCCCAGGCCCAAGGGCCTCAGGAGGCTCCGGAGGCGCTGGCGGCTCCTCGCGGGCCATCTCCATCTCCGCCAGGGCTGCGGCTCGCCTGACCTCTTGAGCATCCAAGATGGCTCTCATGAGACGCTGGTGCGCAGCAGCCGCGTACGGCAAGCCGTAAGGCATGCGTACGTAGCTGTCGGGCAGACCTTCGCAACGTCCCACTCGCGAGGGCCAGAGGCACTCTTGAGACGCGTCTCGGTTGAGCCCCGGTATGTCGATGCAGATGCGCGGCCCACCATCCTCGTGTGGATGGGGGGCCACAGCGGGTAGGCGGCGGCTGCCTCTCATGACCCTTGAGTCCTGTAACTCCTGAGGGTTTGGCCCTCCTTGCCTTGCTCCTTCTTGAGGGAAACGTGCTTCGAAGCACGCCTCCAGGTGGTGCGCAAGCGCCTCCCCCGTGACCCTGGCGAGGTCGGCGGCCCTCCAGGGGAGAGCCCCCGAGCCCTGCCTGAGGAGGGCGTCAGGCGCGCTTCCCTATGCGATGGAAGGAGGTACCTCCCGGCCAGGCGCGGGCCCTGTGGGACCTGCCTCCTGAGGGGCCGGGCCGGCCGATGTCTTCTTCTTCTTGGGGGCGGCCTCGGGAAGCCTCCTGCCTCTGCGGTCCGGGTCTTCCAGTGATGCGACCTGAAAGGCTCGCTCCAGGGAGCACACTGCGTCTCTCTCTTCGCAGGGCACCATGATGACCCCGCTGCTTCCTGGCATCTTGAGGGATGTTGTAGCCATGGTGGGTCACGGCCATGAACTTAGCCAGCACAGGGTACCCGAGGATGGTGTTGTACGGCAGGCGAATGTGGGCGACGTCGAAGTCGATGAGCTTGATGCAGTAGTTGTCGCGTGCCCCGAAGGTGACAGGAAGGCGGACCTACCCGATCGGGACCGTGGAGCCGTCGGTGACTCCGGAGAAGGGCTTGGTTGGCTGAAGATGATTTTAGGGCACATGGAGATTGTTGAACGTTTCCACGGACAAGACATTGAGCCCTGCCCCGCCGTCGATGAGGGTCCTGGTGACCAGCACGTTGCTGATGATTGGGGAACAAAGCATCGGGAGGACTCCGGCTGTGGCCGCGCACTTGAGCTGATCTGCTGAGCTGAACGTGATGGCGCATGCTGACCACCTGAGAGGGCGCATGGCCTCAAGCTTGGGAAGGACTGCATTCACTTCGCGGGCGAACTGCTTGAAGATGCGTTGAGAGGCTGGGGCTTGAGCTCCGCCCAGGATGCAGGCGATTGCGCGTGGTTCCTGGAAGCCCCCAGCCCCCTCGTCCTGATGACGGTCTTCATTTCTCCTTGGCTGCGGTGGTAGCGGAGGGAGGCCTGCGTTCCCTTGCCGGTGATCCTCGTGAGGCTGATCCCTCCAGCCTCCCTCACGAGGCGGGTCCTACCAGCGATCCTCGTGAGGTTGGTCGCGCCACCCTTAGCGCGGGCCGCGGTCTTCCCAACGTCTGCCGACCCGGTCGCTGCGGTCTGGACGTCTGCCGACCCTTCCTTCATGCATGGCCCGGAGCTCTTGGCACTCATTGGTGTTGTGGGTGTGGAGGTCATGGTACACGTAGTACCAACTGCCCTTGGAGGATTTGGGCTGATCTCTGCCCCGCTTGGTGTCTGGCTCGGCCGCGAGTACCGCAGCCCCCTTGCGCTTCACGTCCTTGGCCTTGGGCTTCTTTTCTTCGGGGTCCGCGGCAGGCAGCTCGAGGAGGGAGAGGCGCCCCTCCTCAGCCCTGGCACACTTGGTCGCCAAGTTGAACAGCTCCAAGGAGGTGCACAGGTCTTCATGCATCGCCAGCTCCTCCTTCATCTTGACGTTGCGCACACCGTCGGAGAAGGCAGAAATGATGGCCTCCTCTGTTACCTTGGGGATCTTGAGGCGCGCGTTGTTGAAGCGCAGGATGTACTTCTGCAGGGTTTCCCCTGGTTGCCGCTTGATACGGCGCATGTCGCTCACGGCGGGTGGCCGGTCGCGAGTACCCTGGAAGTTGGCGATGAAGCGGGTGCGCATCTCGTCCCAGGAGGAGATCGTGCCTGGGACCAGATTCAGGAGCCAGGTGCGGTCTCCGTCCTTGAGCGCCATGGGAAACTAGTTCGCCATGACCTTTTCGTCTCCGTTGGCAGCCTCGATGCCCAACTCGTAGAGTTGGAGGAACTCCGCAGGGTCAGCCGTGCCGTCGTAGCGAGGAGGCAGGTCTGGCTTGAACTTGCCGGGCCACGCGACGCTGCGCAGCTCGGAGGTGAAGGCGCGGCAACCCGCCGTGGCCGCAGGGGGCCTTGGGCGATAGAGAGCTTGGTCCTACGGGTCCCCATGCGCCGCGGCTGGGGGCAGCGCGGGGTCTTGACGTGCTGGAGCAGGGAGCGCTCAGGCAGCTTCTCGAGGGCGAGGGACTTCTTGGCAGCTCTGCTCTTGCCGCGCTGGCGCCTGACGGAGCGGGTTCCGCCCAGGGGCCGCGCGCCTTGGGGCCAGGGAGCCTTCTTGACGAGGAGGAGGCTGAGGCGCCCCAGGAGCTTCATTGCCGGCGCAGGGCAGGGTGCGGTGCAGCGAGAAGGATGGCGCGGGGGTGCCTCCAGCGGCGCGGACGAGCTCGGCGACTCGGTCGAGCCATTCTTCGTAAACTTCATCGATGGGGCGGTAGCGCAGGAGCTCGTTTGCCGCGATGAGCGTAGCTCGGGCCTCCCTACCTAGCACGCCAAATGTCAGATTTCGGGTTCCAGCTGACCCTTGAGGTTCGAACACTGGGGTGCGTGCAGAGATTCAACCCTCTACCGGCTCGCTCTTCGCCGACTCGCTAAGACCTAAACTACCAAACTGAACAGCACAAGGGACACAAGATTTATACTGGTTCAGGCCACCATTGTGGTGTAATACCCTACTCCAGTGTGTGGTGTGGTGGATTGCCTCTTGGGCTTGATGATGAACAATACAAGGCAGAACAGCCTCGCGAGGTTCTGTTCTTCGCTGGTGCGACGAACTGCTGGGATGAGTTCAATCGCTCTATCTACTGGTTTCTTGGTGAGGATCTCGATTGCTAGGTCAGGTCCAGATACCTCTACCCCGGGGGTGGCTAGTCCTATTTATAGGCAAAGGCCTTGGGCCTCTCCCCAAATATTGAGCGGGAAGGGCGCCAACAATTGGCCATTTTGAAGGGGAACAGTGGGTACACTTATCCTGACTAAAGTTGGTCCTCGCCTGTCAACGGCTCTGGTGGTGATGCCGGCTTGGGCTCCACAATGACTTCCTTCCGGCCGTTGGGCTGGCCTTGGTCTTGTTGCACCGAAATGGACGCCTTTGCTTGATGCTCTCGCCTGCGCTTGCTCCCTTTGCACCAAAGAGGAAAGGAGGACACTGCGCGGGCTGGCGCCCGACTGGCGCCCTTGATCGTCATGGCTTGAGTCATGGGCACCTCGCGAGGTACCCGGCCTTGAACTCTCCGCCTCCTCATGAGCCAGCCTGACGAGGCCGTGCCTAAGGAAGCTCCTTGTCGTCCGCCCCGTGATGCCTGGCCCTCGCGAGGGTCTTGAGCTTGTGTTGATGAAGATGGGCTGTGCTGGGCCTCCTTTGAGCCACGCCGCAGGCCGCAGGCAGGCAAGTCTGGGGAACCCCATTCCCAGAATGCCAACAACCCTCCACTGAAAAAAGTATGTGCATGCTTGAGGAAAGAAGGAACAATGATCTGATTGATATGTTAAGAAATGCGCCAGCTATGGTTGGGCAGAATGGAAATCAAAATGGCCATCACTCCAAGTTGTCAGGTTTTCAAAGGACTAAGCCTCCCATTTTCAGTCAAGTGGTTAAACCTTTGGAAGCAGACGATTGGTTATGCACCATTGAGAAGAAACTTGAAATCGCTCGCACTGAAGAGGCTAACAAGGTTCCATTTGCTACTCACTATCTTGAAGGGGCCGCTGCCATATGGTGGGATAATGCTAAAGCCCTGTGGCCCACGGAAGAAGAAATCATGTGGACTCAATTCAAGGATCAATTTCTCAAGTATCATATTCCAGCTGGTGTCATGAAGATCAAGCAACGAGAATTTCTTGGTCTCACTCAAGGCAGTCTATCAGTAAGTGAGTATTTGTTCAAGTTCAACCATCTAGCCATTATTATCTTTATGATGTGGCCACAGAAGAAAGGAAGATTGGTAGGTTCCTTAGTGGATTAAATCAACACCTCAGGAGTGTTATTAGCATGCTCGATTTTCCAGATTTTCAGTCTCTGGTAAATAAGGTCCTTATCGCAGAAAGGAAATACAAGCCTGTGCAAGACAACCGACCCACAAATAATGACAACAAGCGCAAATTTGAGCCAAAGAAGGACGAATAACCTATACAGAAGGCCCGTACATGGCAACAGACTCAAGTGGAGTACAACCCAATTGGTAGCAGAATGTGAACAAGACCACTACTCAAGTCAAGAATGTCGTGACCAATAAAGTACACGAGGAGTGCCAGCGCAATAATGCCTGCTTTAACTATGGACAGACCGGACATTATGCCAGACAGTGTCCCAAGAAGTCAAATTCCCCGTTCCGACCGCAAGTCAATCATATGGGGCCATATCATACCCAGCAGATCGTCCAAGGGCAAGTGCATAACCTCTCCACAGACGAGGCTCAGGAAAACCCCGAAGTCGTCATTGGTATGTTCTCTATTAATAGCATACCCGCAATAATTTTATTTGACTCCGGGGCTTCCCACTCTTTTGCTTCTCGAAGTTTCGTTGTGCAAAACAAATTTCCTTGCTCGCATTTGGGGAAAAGTATGCTGGTTTAGCCCCGGGATCTGTGCTCAAAAGTAATTTGGTCTGCCAAAATTTGGAAATTGATATCAAGGGGGTCCGTTTTCCGACCGCTTTGATAGTAATCGAGTCTGCCAAGTTGGATGTTATTTTGGGAATGAACTGGTTGACTCAATATCAAGTATGCATAAACTGTGCGACCCGAGAAGTCACCTTGGAAAATCAGGAAGGGCGGACTACAAAATTCTATGCTCGTAGGAGTATATCCAAGAAAGAAATGGTCTTCGCCGCTGTGGCAAATGAGTTGGGATTAATTCTTGTCGTCAGTGAGTTTCCCGATGTGTTCTCAGAAGAATTGCTAGGCATGCCACCGGACCACGAGCTTGAGTTTGCAATTGACCTTGTGCCTTGAACTGCACCGTTGTACAAAAAATATTATCGGATGCCTTCCTCCGAACTCATGGAATTAAAGAAGCAGTTGGATGAAATGCTACAGAAAGGATATATCCGCCCAGTTCTCACCATGGGGATCACCTGCAATATTTGTAGACAAGAAAGACGGTGGTGTCAGGATTTGCGTTCACTATCGCTAGTTGAACGATGTCACCATCAGGAACAAATACCCGCTACCAAGGATTGATGACTTGTTCGATCAGCTTAGTGGTGCAAAAGTATTTTCCAAGGTCAAAGACTATGATGTGGAGATAAATTACCATCTGGGAAAAGTCAACATAGTTGCTGATGCCGTCAGTCGCAAGCCTGCCAACTTGAATGCCATGATGGAGTCTTTGCCTTCAGAACTTCAACAGGAGATCGCACAGCTCAACTTGGTCATTATAAATGCCGGCCTTGCAAGTATTTTGGAAGTAACCCCTATGCTAGAAGAGGAGATTCACATAGCACAGGCTGAAGACAATAGTCTGCAAGTATATACGAAGCAACCCCTAGATTTCTTGCCCCTAAAATTCTGAATAAATTCACAAATATTCTTTGTACCCTAGGGCACCTTCCTAAGCAAAAAATATTGCAAAACTTTTTGTAATATTTTTGCTACAGAAAATCATTTCTGTTCTGGACAGAATGATCACTTTCTACAGGAAGTGCCATTTTCCTTGATCCATTAAGGCTGAATTTTCTTGAGCACCATTACCCTCCTAAGAAACTACTAACCACCAAAAATCAGCCCTAAACCCTCTCTAGTTTGACACAGTCAAGCTCACAAGTTTTTGTCTAGAAACTTGCCAGCAAGAGAGCAACTCTCACAGTGCACCTGCGACCAAGCTAACTATACAAAACGACCAAAACCACTAAGGACTAACTGCCAGACATGAATTTATGGCAAGCCGTTGCTCTATGCCAGAGTTCACGCGGTGACCACGCGTGTGCACGATGCCAACGTTCTAGTCGACATGCACTGAATGCCGCCGAGCACTCCGTTCATTGCGTGCTCGCCTCCCCGGCTGCCGCACCTTGCCAAACCACGTCACCATCACCGTCTCGATGTCCTTAACTCCCTCCTGGCGCTCGCCGATGCCGGAGCTCACCGCAGAGAGCACGGGTGTGCCACGACCAAGGCAACAGTGCACCCGTGCCCCTGTGCTCGTCATGTACCACGCTCCTATGCTCGTCCCCGCTTGTCTACAACCTCCGTGTGATCCCCGACGTCTTCCCCCTCTCTCACTGATGCCATTCATCGCCGGGCGACGCTCCAGAGAGCTCCGGCGAGTTCTCGATCCCCGCCTCGGCCTCGGCTATAAATATCCCCTCCCGAGCTCATTTCCCTCCTCACTCACACACTCAGCACCACACCACGACCCCGTAGGAAGCCGCAACCCGGCCAGGCAGGCCTCTGGCCGTCGTCCCCATCCTGAGCTCGCCGGCGATCCCAGTCCTAGGCCCCCTCCCTCTCCAGAGCCTCTCGTGCCCCACCAACTCCTCAGGCGTGCTCGTGGTGATCTACTGGAGCGAGCTAGTGCTGTTGGCGTTGCTGGACCAGCCTCACGTCACCGTAATCGTTAACTCCGATGAGCCCCGCCCGCTGCCGCCGCTGGAGAGCTCCATTCCGACCCCGTCCGGCCACCTCTAGCTACGCTATGGGTACGGGCAGGTACCCCTCGACCTCCTCTCCAATCTTATCCCTATGGATCGGGCCAAGGAGCCCTCCTCGCCGGCATGCGCTCCGGCGGAGCCTCGCCGTGCTCTATCTCTCTCGCCCTCCCCCTCCGACCTGACTAGCGGGGCCCGCTGTCAGCCACTCAGGCCGCGCTCGAAGCGGTATGAGTGGTGGCTCCCGGGCGTTTTACGCCTTCGACGTCACCCCACCTGGATTTCCTTTTTAATTCAAATTTAGTTTAAATTTGATCAGAACTTTGACTAGCTCTACCTCGTATTCTACAAGTCCAAATGATTTGATTCTTTTTGCATTCTGTTCTTACTAGAAAACTTAGCAGCACACCCAAGATGGGATTTTTCCTTGCTGCCTAGAATTTCTGGTAATTTTCAGAAGTGTTTTGACATTTTCTTTTTGGTCATTTGAATTATTTTCAGAAGGTGAAGCTTGTCTTGAAGGAATCTAGAAGGAGTGTGAAGCTCCTCTGCACTAAGGCAAGCCACAACAACATTATCATGGTGTCTTTGCAATATTCATGATTTTCTACTTGAATTTATATATATACATATATATAATTATATATATATATATATATATATATATATAATTCCTTGCATATAGTGTTAAAATAAATAATGCTTGTGTTATTTAGGTTTGTCATGATAAGAAGGCTTAGTTAACAGAAGTGAATGTTTGAACTAGTGAGTGTAGCTTCAACAGTTGATCCAAGTAGATTGTCATGACTAAGATGATATCATTATCGGTCTTATTTTTGCTATATTCATGCTAATAATATTTTTTTTGATTTATGCCAACTAAAGTAATGAGTATAAATACCAAGTAAGGAATAACCAGAAATGTTGAAAGTTAAGTTTGAGCAGGTAGAACTTGATTGAAGTTGATCTGTTGTGAGTTGTGATGCATGTTATATGATTACGTAAGCATGGCATATTTTGACTCGAGCATTTTATTTCAAGTTAAACCTAATGATAAATGAACTTGAACATAAAGTTGGTCAGGTCATGGTGCCACTGAATCGGGCTGACGAGTGCAACCACATTTGCCTTTATGGGGAGGCCGGTAGTCGTCTGTTGTCATGCCTGTTGTCGGTGCCTCCAACGAGGGAAGGTTATGGGCGTGTGTTACCCTGGCCCGGTAAGAAGACATAACCTTGTGGACCCGTGTCGTTATGGTACTGATTCCCCGTTTGGGACAGTTTGTTTGCCATGACAGTGGTAGTTTTGCCTTTGGTAGGCTAGGTCACCCAGGACTAAGCCTAGTGGGAGTTGGTCGGAGTGGCCCTAAGAGTGTCATGGCAGTGGGATTGTTCTGTCGGAATGTCGTTGGTCCACCCGAATGGGAGTGTGAGGCCATGGATTCCGTGGTGTGGGTAAAGTGCACTACCTCTGCAGAGTGTATTAATCTATCGATAGCCACGCCTGTGGATAAGGGCCCAGTTCGTAAGTCACACCATGGATCAACTGTTTTTAATCAATCTTGCAC
The DNA here is from genome assembly GCF_002162155.2 of Triticum dicoccoides. Taxonomy (NCBI): domain Eukaryota; kingdom Viridiplantae; phylum Streptophyta; class Magnoliopsida; order Poales; family Poaceae; genus Triticum; species Triticum dicoccoides. Next base: position 108,997,523 of record NC_041391.1, on the reverse strand, counting down.
ACTAATCAACTTGCATTGCACTGGTTGGATGATGATGAAGTCAGTGAGGCTGACTGTTTGGTATCTCTTTTGATCTGGGAATGATCATGTACGTGGTAACCAGTTGGACCAAGCATTGGTTCAGTTCATGCTTCGTCGTGAGCACTATTTCGGTTGCGAGGCAACCGGTTGCTAAGAGAGTCCATGTGTCTCGATGCACAAGCTTGGTTTCACTGCATGAGTAGTATGTTGTTGTTTGCATTTAACTTGATTAAATGTCATGATGTTGTTTGTCATTATGGTTCTGTTTGCTGTGAGCTTGCAAGTACATTAATGTACTGACCTGGCGTGTTATGCCAGATTTTAGGACAGTCTAACTGGATCAAAGAGCTTCCGTGTCTAGACCGTGTCCACATTGGTGTCCCTGTGCTATGGAGTCCCGCTACGTCGTTGTTCCGCTGCCTTGTAGATGTCGTGCTCGAGGCCCCTTTATCTCTATTAAATAATGTACATATTGTGCATCCGCATCGAGTGTGGCGCTTGGCCTTGCAACTTGTTGTAATGTCACTCTATGCTTCCGCTAGTTTCAATAAAGCGTTGATTTCTATACCAAGATGTTGTGTGTTGCCAGAAGACATGATCTCTGGGTTGGCAATACAGGGTAAACTGGTCGCTCTGAGCCGGGGTGCCACACAAATACCGACAGGTATGGCAGTTGATTTTTCAGCCATTTGCAAAGATATTTCAGTAGGTGTGCGTTCATTCAAATCAAGTCTCTTATATAAAGAGAAAGGCATAGCACTAACACTAGCTCCTAAATCACATAAAGCGGTTTTCACATAATTTCTTTTGGTATTCCCGGATCTCCAATTTTCTATGGTACTCCATCCTTAAAAGAATAATTAGCAAGCATTGTGGAGATCTCAGCTTCCGGTATTTTTCTCTTATTAGTGATGATGTCTTTAATGTATTTTGCATAAGGGGCCATCTTTAGTAAATCAGTCAAGCAAGTACGCAAAAAGGCTGGCCTAAGCATTTCAGCAAAGCGTTCAAAATCTTCATCATCCATTTTCTTAGTTGATTTTGGTGGAAGGGGCATGGGCCTTTGAACCCATGGTTCACTTTCTATACCATTGTTTTATAGCAATGAAATCTCTTTTATCATATCTTTTATTTTTAGGTTGTGGATTATCAAGATCAATAGCTGGTTCAATCTCAACATCATTATCTCGTTGTTTATCATTGTCTGGTTGAGTATCTTCATGAACATCATTATATTTTTAGTTATCACTAGGTGAATGTTCAATACCAGATTGAGTTTCAGCATCAGATATAGAAACATTTTTATCATCATTAGGAGGTTTTTCTATTTCAGGTTCACTAGAGGCATGCAAAGTCCTATCATTATTTTTTCTTCTTCTTTTTAGAAGGACTAGGTGCATCAGTGTTAGTTCTTTGAGAGTCTTGTTTAATTCTTTTAGGATGTCCCTCAAGATAAAGTGGTTCTAAGTCATCTTACCTCCTCTAGTTGCTACTCTAACAGCAAAGTCATTGATATTATTATTCATTTCATCAAGCAACTCTCTTTGAGATTTAGCAACTTGTTCTAGTTGAATTTGAACCATAGAGGCATGTTTTTCTACAGCTCTAACATCATTGGAGATTCTAAATAACAAGTCACTCAAGCGAGCAATCATATCATAATTGTATTTCAATTGTTTCATAACATTTGCATTGAAGTGATCTTGTTTCATGATGTAGTTATCAAACTTATATAAGAATTGACTAGGATGTTTATTGTAAGGTATGCCACCTTCATCAAATTTTAATAAAGAATTTACGTCTACCACCTGTGGAGGTGGTGTGCCAAGTCCATGTATCTCTTCAATAGGAGGTAAATTTTTAACATCCTCTGCTTTAATACCTTTTTCCATCATAGATTTATTTGCCTCTTGCATATCCTCTGGACTTAGATATAAGATACCCCTCTTCTTTTGAGTGGATTTAGGCGGTGATACGTCCATTTTGCATCATGTTTACCTACTGTTATTTATTATGTTTTTATGCATAATAATCCTTTTTGGAGTAATTCTAATGCCTTTTCTCTCATAACTAGAAAATATGCCCGTGCGTTGCAACGGGAGAAAAAAGATTCACTTCATGCCTCTAGCTTATGGACCGGTATGTGTTGCAACCGGAGAACACATGACGTATGCATGGATGATATGATGCTATCAAAAATTGTCTTAAGCATTTCCGTTGACTACGAAGGTTCATCAATCTTAAAATGATGTCCCAGCTAAGTTTCTTGGAGATGCTCATAGGGGTAGGGTGTGCGTATGTGCATTCATAGTGGTAAGTGTATGTGTGTATGTATTAGCGTCTCTGGCTGTTTTGTGTGAAAAAGTTAGCTTAACCGAAAACTTCATTTAGTTTAATCCTCATTTTGTTAAAGCGTAATACATGTGTAATACATGTATTCTTCTACCAAAGAGATGCATGGTTGCATGCTCATGTATTGATACGTAGAAAAAACACCTGAAGGCAACTTTCAGGTTTCCCGATTAAACCTAGGGACCTTGTTCCACAGTTCACTCTCTTGTCGCCCAAATACGAACTTAAATCTACTTTATTGTTACAATCAAAAGGCAATGAACTGCTCATAAAATATTTCTTTGTATCTACTTTCTTATGCATGCACCGTCAAAAACCTAATACTTGCAAAAAGAAAAATACCGACCATTCAATATATGGACCAGAAAAAACACTATGGAACTCTTTACATGTTGTGAGTCAAAAATTCAAACTATGATAATTATCCAACTCAGTGACCAAGGAACATAATTTAGCTTAGTGGAAAAATGATACATGTAATGCAAAATTTCAAATTAGCAATTCCTGCTCAAACATAGGTGGCTGGGGCCGACCCTCCTTTCCAGAAAAAAAAAGTTCAAACATAGGTGATCGAAGTAGTTTCCATACTTTGATTTCCTGCTTGCAATTATTGCGGTCAATCGATATCCCCACAACTTGCCCTTACACCGTCTTTTAACAAAGGTCCAAGTATGAAGTCTGCCAGAGAAAGCGATAGTTTCCTTGAACCAAACAATAATAATACAGCTAAATGAACCAAACAGATACAATTGTGATATGTATTTGAGGATCAGTGTGTGATTTCCCACCTTTAATAATAGTATAAGATAATTCTACAATTTTCAAAATGTGGGCACGGAGGCTCGAGCTATCATCTCAACATTCCCTCGCCGGATAATTAAATTAATTACTGATAATAGCACTTAGGCATAGAAATAACATAATTACATCACCCAAAAAAATTAATATTGCAAAAATGCATAGATAATTTTTTTGGTAAAACTATAGAAAGGGCTAGCCAGTCATACAAAAATGAATTCAATAGTAATGTAACATGATGGAATAACTTACCACTCAAATATTGATACGTAAAGACGATGCTGGACCAGAATGAAGTAATAATCTGCTCTCATCATACCTTGTCTTCTAAAGTTCCATGGATTTCTTTGTAATGAAGCATATAAAGGTTAAGAACATCGACAAAGGTAGAATCTAAAAAGCATATAAAGGTTAAGAACATCAAACAAAGGTAGAATATAAGATAATTGGGTTATAGCAATCGTATGTCGCTTGTTTCGATATACTTTTTCCACTGGTAAAAGCACATCAATAAATAATCGATGGTACAACTGCAAAATAATCATGAAAAACTGTATATTTCACACTAATTCTGCATGACTACAAACGAAGAACTCAATTGCTTATGGTTTTGCTCAAAGAGTCATGCACCGCAATTGGACTAACTTTAATGCACATGTTCTATGGCAATCAGGACAACCAGTGTGCCCATAATGTCTGTGCTTTGGGTACCAAATTTATCAACTGTAAATCACCCAGACCTAGATCACTAAAATGGTCCTGATTCAGCAGCACAGCCGAGACATTTGTATATTTCTCATATACAAACAAACTCACGGGATCAATGTTTTTGTTTATTGCGCTTCTGTTTTCCTCACAAGATCGCTTTTCCTATTTCATCTCGTGCTTTTGCCGTCTTTGTTTGTCTCCTCCTAGTGCGCCACTAAAATCAATCACGGCTGAAGTAGCTTCGTTCAAATCGAGTGGCATGGCAGTAGCATGTCGACGATGATGTGTCACTTGGAGACGATGAAGTGGCGATGCGGTGTCCGCCGCGGCGATGAAGTGACGATGTCATCTCATACTAGAAAAATCGGTGAAGAATTGCATCACTTTCCACATCAGCTGGTGTGTGGATGGTGCATGTCAGAGTCGCTTCTCGAAAAAGTGCTTGTACAGAAATCGGTGGTTTGATGTAGTAAATTGCTCGGTACAGTCGTTCGGTGTCTTGATCCAGGTTCGGTGGCGCGGAAGTTGATTTGGTGTAGTACCGGCTGGTGTTCCAATGTTATAGCTTATGTAGATGTGGACGTATCATGGCGTGGCTGGTCTTGTGCTTGCATGCTGATGAGATCCGTCTCGCCGGCCTGGAGTAGCACAGGACGTACGCTGGCTACATGCAAACGCAATGATTCTGCTGGTGAGGCCACGAACACATGTGGCATGGCTGAGGGTCGCGTGCCCATCAGTTGCTGGCCGGGTGTCCTCTGGATCGTGTTGTTGCCGCGGCCTTCCTCTTCCTCTCGCTCAGCAGCACCTCCCTCTCGCTCACTCTATGACACAGCAAAGAAGAAGGAGGAAGAAGAAGGACGCAAGGACAAGAGTGGTTTTGCCGGAGCACGAACTCCGCCCGCCGCACGAACGGCGTCCTTTTTTTTCTCGAGCTCAGACTCGATCTGGCGATGTACAACGGTGGAGGGAGCTGGCCTTTTATCCCCAGCACGCACGGACGCGCTGCTCCACGCTCCCACTGCGCACACCCCACGTCCACGCTCCCAGGCCCGCGTATCCGCCGCGCACGCACGCAGACGCCGCAGGCCGGGTCAAGCGCCCCGACGTGGTCGCCACTCCGTTTCTGTCGCCTACACACAACGGCCCACACGCTCGAACGCGAGGACACACGCACGCACGCCTGGTCACGCACACACGCGACCCAGGCTGCCACGGCCGAGCCCGACGCGTTCACCGCCGCGCACGCACGCCACGGATCCTGGTGCGGCTCGGACCTCATGCCTCGTGCCCAGCTCGCGCACGCACGCGCGCTGGCCACGGCCGTGGCTTATTGCCCATCAATCACCCCTAAGCTGCGGCTCAGAGGAGTGCCAGCCCCTCGACGTCGATGTCTGCCAGAAGAGCCCGCTCCGCCGCCGCCTTCCTCGGCCTTGTGCAGTCCCGCTTGAAGTGGCCGCGCTGCCCGCAGTTGTAGCAGCCGCCTCGTTTCTTCCCTCCACCACCAGACGCCATGCTCGCCATGCTGTCGTCGTCGTGGTCGATGCTGCCTCCTCCCTGGCGTCGCTGCCTCGCCGCCCACTGCGCCGCCGTGTACATGAGCGCGCCGTCCGCTCGCTCGCCGCCCGCCTGTCCACGCCGTCGCAGCTGCTCGTCAAAGGCCTTCAGCCGACCGAGCGCGTCCTCGAACGGCATGGTGAAGACGTCGCAAAACTGCTCGATTCCGGCCACCGGCGCGTACAAGCGATCCGGCACAGAATCGAGGAGCTTCTTCACCATCGCGACGTCGTCCAGCGTCGACCCGAGTCCCGCGTAGCGCGCCGCCATGCCGCCGAGCTTGCCGGCGAACCCATCCAGCGTGTCGCCCTCCGCCATGCGCATCATCTCAAACTCCCCTCGGAGAGTGCCCAGCCGCGCCGCCCGGACTCGGTCTGCCCCGACGAACCTCGCCTTGAGGCTCGCCCAGACCTCCGCTGCCGTCTTCTTCCCTGACACCTGCAAGAGCAGGTCCTCGGAGAGTGCCCCGAGCAGGTACGCGCGGGCGGGCTTGTCCTTCTTCGCCACCACCGCCGACGCCGAGTCCTCCGCCGGCACCACTGCCTCCCAGAGCCCGGCCGCGCCCAGGTTCGCCTCGACCTTGATGGCCCACGTGGTGTAGTTGTCACCAGTGAGCTGTGGCACCTGCATCGGCAGTGAACTTCCCGCCCCGCCAGAGTACGGAACTAGCGACATGGCCGGCGATCTCTCTCCCACACCTAGCTCTGATGCCAATTGTTGTTGCCGCGGCCTTACTCTTCCTCTCGCTCAGCAGCACCTCCCTCTCGCTCACTCTGTGACACAGCAAAGAAGGAGGAAGAGGAAGGACGCAAGGACAAGAGTGGTTTTGCCGGAGCACGAACTCCGCCCGCCGCACGAACGGCGTCCTCTTTTTTCTCGAGCACAGACTCGATCTGGCGATGTACAACGGTGGAGGGAGCTGGCCTTTTATCCCCAGCACGCACGGACGCGCCGCACCACGCTCCCACTGCGCACACCCCACGTCCACGCTCCCAGGCCCGCGTATCCGCCGCGCATGCACGCAGACGCCGCAGGCCGGGTCAAGCGCCCCGACGTGGTCGCCACTCCATTTCTGTCGCCTACACACAACGGCCCACGCACTCGAACGCGAGGACACACATGCACACACGCCTTGTTGGAAATATGAGCAATTTACCAAATGATTTTATTAACAGAAATAGTAGATAAAGCATGACTAATATAACAGTGATAAAGCAAATCATGCGTTCTGACAGAGAGAAGGTAAATAGCTTCTGCATATATGAACCGTAGCCTAACATATCTATAGCAGACAGTAGAACTAGTTGCATATATGAAGTAGAACCTAACATATGTAGGGCAAGTACTAGTAGAAGTAACTGTAGCAGGACATGTGACAGAAAGAAGAAGACATACGGGACAGCAGCAGCAGTAGCACTGGACTTGGGGTCGGTGTCCTCGCCAGCCATGTCGTCGAGGAGGTTGTCGACGTCGGGGAAGAAGTCGTCGTCAGGGAAGTAGTCGTCGGCGACCGGATCGTCCATGATGAAGCAGCCAGTAGTCGCGCAGAGCGCTCCCCAAAAACCTTATCACCCTTCTCCCGTACAGGACTCAAAGAGTGCGGTTTCGGAGGCCTACTGTCCCGACTCGCGGTGCACGCCGCAAGCCGGGATGAGGAAGACAGCGGTAGCTCAGGGAATGGAACCGGTGGCGAGAGGAAGGAGAAGTTCTGGTGCGTCTCTTTGAGAGGAGGGACCTCTCTTTTATAGGCGCAAGAGAAGGAGGCGAACAGGCTGCGGCGGGAGGTGAAGCAATGGAGGGAGACGAAATGAATAGGTGCGCGCCGTTCGTTCGTATTCACGCTCCACTACAGCAAAACGTTTTAGCTCCCGTGTGACCGTTCGTATACGAGTCGTGCGTGGCAAAAATTTAGACAATGGCTCGGCTCATTCCCGCAACCCGTCGTGACGAGGCGTGGCGTGGCGAGGCGGGCGGCGGAGGAGGAGCGCGCATGGATGTCCCTCTTGTTCTCATGCTCATACAAGTGGGGAAGGAGCCTCCCTTATAAGGAGGTCCAACTCCCTCTAAACTAGCAATGTGGGACTAAATTTTAGTAGTATCCCTTGCCTCGCACAAATGGGCTAAGTGGGCCTCTAGGATTTATTAGGAATTTCTGAAATAGTTATTGGGCTGCCCCAATATAGACTAAATTCCAGCAATCCCCCACCAGATCCCAGAGGCACACTGAAATTTGCCTTTGGTTCCAAAACACTGTTTTATATACCAGTACTGCAGTGGAGACTGTTAAGTTGAATTTCCACCTAGAACTCTATGCTACACTAGTAAGCAACTTGAACAGTGGACTATGCCTTGAACTGCAAGTTTTCTGCGAATCTAGCTTCACATAAAGCCTTGACCGATACATGGCTACCGTGGGTCTTCCCCGCGGGTGGAGCTTATGCTTCATACTCCGTGACCTTTCATGAGTTTACTAGAGAGAACCCTACTCTCATAGATTGCGATGTTTGACAATCAGACTCATATAGGTGTGTTCTTCAAAAGATGTTCTGCAGGATAACATCTCTGCTTAAATAAGCCACTTAGAACACATTAAGATATACATCAACCTGCCATGCAGATTAGGAGAGTATTGCATCTTCATGGAGTGGTATTGTGAATAATAAGGATACTCTCCTCTCAGTTGACCAACAGCTTGTCTTCCACATCTAATTCACGGGATCTCCGATCACAAAGAATAGGTTACCACTGTGAACAACTCATATTGTGGGTCTCATACCCATCTCCCTCGATACATTATCTATCACATTACGTGATAAACCCTTAGTAAAAGGATCTGCCAGATTTTTAGACGTTTGGATATAATCCAACGCAATAACTCCGGAGTTTTTCATTTTCCTGACAGACTTTAACCTTCTCTGAACGTGTCTTGATGACTTCATGTTATCCTTGGAGCTGTTCACTTTCGTGATCACAGTTTGATTGTCACAGTTCATAAGGATACCCGGTACAGGTTTCTCAACAACCGGCAAGTCATTCAAGAGCCGGCGAAGCCAATCTGCTTCGACCGTAGTTGTATCTAGTGTTGTGAGTTCTGCTTCCATAGTTGACCTCGTTAAGATGGTCTGCTTGCAAGACTTCCATGAAACAGCGCCACCTCCATGAGTGAACACATATCCGCTCGTGGCCTTTATCTCATCAGCATCTGAGATCCAGTTTGAGTTATTATACCCTTCAAGCACCTTTGGGTGCCCAGTGTAGTGAATTCCATAATTTACAGTGCCTTTCAAATAACGCAAAACTCTCTCTAGAGCTTTCCAATGCACATCTCCTGGTTTTGAGACAAACCGGCTCAGCTTGCTAACAGCAAAAGAGATGTCAGGTCTTGTAGCACTAGCTAAGTACATAAGCGAGCCAATAATCTGAGAATACTTCAATTGATCTCTAGCAATTCTTCGATTCTTTCGAAGCAGCACGCTAGCATCATATGGTGTTGGAGAGGGCTTGCAGTCACTGTAGCCAAAGCGACTCAAGATCTTTTCCACATAGTGAGATTGAAGCAATGTAATCCCACCATCATCGTCTCTCAACAACTTGATGTTCAGAATGACATCAGCCACTCCTAAATCCTTCATCTCAAAACAACGAGATAGGAAATCCTTGACCTCCTTAATAACATTCAGATTTGTTCTGAAAATCAGTATGTCATCAACATACAAGCAAAGCATAACTCCCTCGCCCCCACCATGGCGATAGTACACACATTTGTCAGCTTCGTTCACAATAAAGCCTGCAGCTGTTAAAGTTCTTTCGAACTTCTCATGCCACTGTTTGGGTGCTTGCTTGAGTCCATACAAAGACTTCAGCAACTTGCACACTTTCCCTTCCTGACCATCTATTACAAACCCATCTAGTTGTTCCATATAAATTTCCTCATCCAACTCTCCATTTAGGAAAGCAGTCTTAACATCCATTTGATGAACGAGAAGACCATGTGAGGCAGCTAGTGAAAGTAGAACTCGAATAGTGGTCAGTCGAGCCACACGTGAGTAAGTATCAAAGAAGTCTTCACCTTCCTTTTGGGTATAACCCTTAGCCACGAGCCGGGCCTTGTACTTTTCAATAGTACCATCAGGCCTAAGCTTCTTCTTGAATACCCATTTGCATCCTATAGGTTTGCACCCATAAGGACGATCAGTTATCTCCCAAGTTTCATTCGCCAAGATGGAATCCATCTCGCTACGAACTGCTTCCTTCCAGTAGTCAGCATCTTCAGATGCATAGGCCTCTGAAATAGAATTGGGAGTGTCATCTATGAGATACACGAGAAAATCATCACCAAAGGACTTTGCAGTCCTCTGTCTCTTGCTCCTAATAGGAACTTCATTGTTCTCCTCCACAGGACTTTGAAAGTGTTCCATCGAAATGGCAGGTTCGATAATTGTCACTGGTTCCTGATTCGATGAACTAGGCATCTCCTGATTAGATGAGGTAGCCATATCCTTCATGGGAAAGATATCTTCAAAGAAAGTCGCATCATTCGACTCCATGATCGTACCGACATGCATGTCAGGTACCTCAGATTTTACAACCAAGAATCTATAGCCAATGCTATGAAAAGCATATCCCAAGAAAACACAATCCATAGTCTTTGGTCCAAGTTTCCGCTTCTTTGGAATTGGAACATTGACTTTCGCCAAACAACCCCATGTTCGAAGATACGAGAGTTTTAACCTTTTCTTCTCCCATTCCTCGAATGGAGTTATCTCTTTGTTCTTTGTGGGAACTCGATTTAGGACATGACATGCTGTCAATATCGCCTCCCCCCACCATGCCTTGGAGAGACCCGATGTGTCTAACATGGCGTTAACCAAATCAGTTAGAGTACGGTTCTTTCTTTCGGCCACCCCATTTGACTGAGGTGAGTAGGGAGGCGTCCTCTCATGGATTATACCATGTTCCGCACAAAAAGCATCAAAATCATCGGAAAAATACTCTCCACCACGGTCGCACCTAAGCCTCTTGATTTTCCGATCAAGTTGGTTTTCCACTTCAGCTTTCTAGATCTTGAAAAAGTTCAAAGCCTCATCCTTAGATTTCAGAAGATACACACAGCAGTATCTAGTGGAGTCGTCAATTAACGTCATGAAATATTTCTTTCCACCTTTTGTCAAAACACCATTCATTTCACATAGATCTGAATGTATAAGTTCTAGTGGTGCAAGATTTCTCGTCTCCGCAGTCACGTGAGATTTACGAGGTTGCTTAGCTTACACACACACTTGACACTTAGATCCCTTAACGGTGGTGAAACTAGGGATTAAGTTCAACTTCGCTAGTCGCGACATGCAACCAAAGTTAACATGACAAAGTCGTGAATGCCACACATTTAATTCACTATTGTTGCAAATATGATTAACAACTTTATTGCAAACGTCTGATAAGGATAAACGAAATAGGCCTCCTGACTCATAGCCTTTACCAACAAAGGTTCCATACTTGGATATTACAAATTTATTCGACTCAAAGACAAGCTTATAGCCATCTCTACACAGAAGAGATCCGCTAACAAGATTTTTATTGACGGAGGGGACATAATGCACGTTCTTCAGCCGCACGATCTTCCCCGAAGTAAACTTCAGATCGACCGTGCCAACACCATGAACAGAAGCACTTGAACCGTTGCCCATCAGCACGGTTGAAGTCCCTGCGGTCTGATAAGACGAAAACATGGAAATATCACCGCATACATACACATTAGCACCTGTGTCAATCAACCAATCAGGAGAATGACATACTGAAAGAATAGTGGGAAATATACCATACCCAACATCCTTCATGTCAATATCTCCGATAACAACATTAGCGGTCTTGCCGCCTTTCCCAGGATGACGCTTGTCATAGCGATTGGGGCAACTAGGAGCCCGATGATCAGGATCTCCACACACATGACAAGCACCTTTCTTCTTGTCATTCTTCTTGAAGTTCGTGTGCTGCACAGCCTTGTTCTTCCCATCAAATTTTCCTTTACCATCAAACTTGCCCTTGTTCTTGAACTTGTGGGACTGGAAGTTTTTCTTCTGTACCAGATTGGCACTAGATCCTCCCTCAATACCTCGAGCACGTGTGTCCTTTGCTCTCGCCTTTTCTTCCACATCAAGAGTACCAATGAGATCCGGGACGAAAAACTCCTGCCTCTTATGCTTCAGCAAGGTAGCAAAGTTCCTCCACGAAGGAGGAAGATTAGTGATGATACCCCCGGCAACAAACTTGTCCGGTAGGATACAATTGAAGTGCTCAAGTTCTCTAGCAAATGACTGTATCTCGTGAGCCTGCTCAACCACGGAGCGCTCTTCAGTCATCCTGTAATCATAGAATTGCTCCATGATGTACAGCTCAGTGCCGGCATCCGAGACCCCAAACTTGGCATGAGTGTGTCCCACATATCTTTTCCATTGTCAATTGACGCATAAGCATCAACTATGTTCTCACCAAGAACACTCAAGAGAGCAGCCTTAAACAAGGTATCCATTTTCTAAAAAGCTTGTGCCTGTTGGGCATCTTGCTCTCCTTCAGGTTTGCCAAGAGTGGCGTCATAGCAACTCATGGTTTGACACCATAAGACTGCTCTCACGCGCCACCTCTTATAGTGGATACCCTCAAACATAGGAGGTCTCATGGAAGCAGCAAAACTATTCGAGGTAAATTGCCTATGATAAGGTTTTTGGATTGTTGGAAATATGAGCAATTTACCAAATGATTTTATTAACAGAAATAGTAGATAAAGCATGACTAATATAACAGTGAGAAAGCAAATCATGCGTTCTGACAGAGAGAAGGTAAATAGCTTCTGCATATATGAACCGTAGCCTAACATATCTATAGCAGACAGTAGAACTAGTTGCATATATGAAGTAGAACCTAACATATGTAGGGAAAGTACTAGTAGAAGTAACTGTGGCAGGACATGTGACAGAAAGAAGAAGACATACGGGACAGCAGCAGCAGTAGCACTGGACTTGGGGTCGGTGTCCTCGCCAGCCATGTCGTCGAGGAGGTTGTCGACGTCGGGGAAGAAGTCGTCGTCGGGGAAGTAGTCGTTGGCGACCGGATCGTCCGTGATGAAGCAGCCAGTAGTCGCGAGAGGAAGGAGAAGTTCTGGTGCGTCTCTCTGACAGGAGCGACCTCCCTTTTATAGGCGCAAGAGAAGGAGGCGAACAGGCTGCGGCGGGAGGTGAAGCAATGGAGGGAGACGAAACGAACAGGCAGCACACGAAGAGGTGCGCGCCGTTCGTTCGTATTCACGCTCCACTACAGCAAAACGTTTCAGCTCCCGTGTGACCGTTCGTATACCCGTCGTGCGTGGCAAAAATTTAGACATCGGCTCGGCTCATTCCCGCAACCTGCGGCGTGGCACGTCGTGACGAGGCATGGCGAGGCGGGCGGCGGAGGAGGAGCGCACGTGGATGTCCCTCTTGTTCTCATGCTCATACAAGTGGGGACGGAGCCTCCCTTATAAGAAGGTCCAACTCCCTCTAAACTAGCAATGTGGGACTAAACTTTAGTAGTATCCCTTGCCTCGCACAAATGGGCTAAGTGGGCCTTTAGGATTTATTAGGAATTTCTGAAATAGTTATTGGGCTGCCCCAACATAGACTAAATTCTAGCACGCCTGGTCATGCACACACGCGACCCAGGCTGCCACGGCTGAGCCCGACACGTTCACCGCCGCGCACGCACGCCACGGATCCTGGTGCGGCTCGGACCTCATGCCTCGTGCCCAGCTCGAGCACGCACGTGCGTTGGCCACGGCCGTGGCTTATTGCCCATCAGATCGAAGTGGGCTGAAGTGGCTCGCCCGCGTCGGAGTGGCAACTCATTGTAGATTCGCGTACGTGAGTAGCTTTCGTCCGTCGAGAGATCCACGTACTTGTACGTGAAGGGAATCTACGTGGGAGCTACGCCCTCCCGTGATTCGACGTGTGCATGTCCTTCGCTGTTGCTCGCCTTTCAGGTGGGTGCATGGGCTGATGATGCTGCAGACGCGTTGTTATGGAGCTGGAGACGCGCCGGAGTTGTTGATGAGTCGCCCAGCCACCGGGACGTCGTTGTTCGGGCGAGTGTGCTTCGAAAAAACTTGTGTTGATGCAGATTGATGAAGTCTTTCGCTTGGAGGAGATGGTGTGTGCTGGTGGATACGATCTTGAAGCCCGCTGCATACAACAGTGCCGAACGCCCGAACCATCTCTCCTCTATTAGCACAACAGTATCCAGACAAATTAGCATCGTCACCGGTGGCCTAGCTCATGGCGTTGCTGCCAGATCGGGGTGGAGGGAGGAGAAGAGGCTGGTGGGGATGAGAAGAGCCAGGAGGTGGCGCGCCGGCCTCATCTGATTGGTCTGGAGTGGCGCTATCAGTAGAGACGGCAGCAGCTTGTGGGAGGTTGGCGTCACCTACGGTAGGAGCAGCTAGAGGTGCGGCGAGGGCTGTCAATTCTCTTGGGTGAAAAAGGGATCGGGGCATGGGGACGGATGAATGGATGGGCAGGCATTGGATATATATCCACGTAAAGTTGTGTGGCTTAGAGTCCTGCTCCGATTAGTTTTGGTGGGCGCGTTGGCCACGCAGGGCTGGACAGACGACGGGCGAACGTAAATGTAAACCTTCCTCTTTTCAAATCTCGGCCGTTGATCTTTCTGATTAACATAAAATCAACGGATATAAAAAACTAACGTAGGGAGAACTATCAAAGCCTCCGTCTTTTAATATAAGGTAAAGATATGCAAGGTACACAAAAAGAGGGAGAATTCCGGTCGATGAAAATCTGGACCTAAAAAAGCTACGTCGGGCTACCTATTTTGCACAACTTCAAATAAGTTGAAACTTCACGTGGATTTTTTATGGAATAAATAAGAAATACTGGAGCAAATAACCACCGAAGGGGGCCACCTAGTGAACACAAGACACCAGGGCGCGCCTGCCCCCAGTACTAGGAAAAGGGCTATAGATAATATGGACATTAATGGCGCACTGCATATGTGGTGCGCCACTGCTATATAGCAGTGGCGCACCATGTGCAGGTGCGCCATTAGTGTCCATGTCACTAATGGCGCACCACACCAACGATGTGCCACTACTAACCATTTTTTCCAAAACTAGTAATAGCGCACCAGGGCATAGTGCACCCTGTGCGCCACTACTAACAAATTCTTTTTACTTATTTTTTCAAAACCAGTAATGGCGCACCAGAGTATAGTGCACCATTACTAGTTAAAACTAGTAATGGCGCACCACATCCACGGTGCGCCACTATTGACATTTTTTTTTTGCAAAACTAGTAATGGCGCACCACGTAACAGGTGCGTCATGAATAACTAGGGTTACTAATGGCGCATTTTAGGGGGTGCGCCATTAGTAACCTGAGACCAGCTAGATATTTTGGACAGCCACCTACAACACTCACTTTCCCCACTTCATTCTCTCCACCTCCTCCTCCAAGCTTGTCTCGGCTGCGTCCTCCTTCTCACCTCATTTGCACCATAGATTCACCCAAATTAAGTGGTTAAATTACCCTTTTTTATAGGTAAGTAAGGGGAAAGTTTTCTTTATGTTGTAGATCTACTTTTTTCTCCCTCCAACAACGTGCACATGCACTTTTTATGGCCTAGCTAGATCTACGTATGTTTGTGGTGTTACGTATGTTTGTGGTGTTGCATATATGTTTGTGTTTGCAGATACCGGTATTTGAAATGTGATAGTTGCCAATATTTTGCCGGAATGTTGATTCATTTCCGTTTCGGCGAGAATTTCCGTTTCAGCGAGAATGTTGATTCATTTGCCAATATTTCGGTGTCCTATTTTTAGGCAAAGTCATGCCAAATTTTTTCTTGATTCTAAAATATCGTTTTTCTCTACCCCGCAGGCAACCATGGTCCGCACGATGACTGAAGGCATCATGAATAGGTTTTTGAGCTCCCCAAAGGCTGAGATGCTTCAAAAGAACGAGACAGAGATAAGATGTCCGTGTCGAAGATGCAAGCTGAGGAGCCTTATGGACCCGGATTCCGTACAGGTGCGGGACCACCTGCTCTTGCGTGGTTTCATGGATGGCCATCGGTGGCAAGGTGATGAAGATGATTATGAAGTCATCTATGGGGCCGGGCTAAAAATGAGGGAGGGCAGCAAGACAACCGCAGCGAGGGCGGACGAGAAGACGAAGAATCTCCAGGACATGATCACGAAGTAGATGCAATACACAGTCATCAATGCAGAAGATGTCGGACTTGATGATGAGGAAGATGCCGGAGCAGACGAAGGGCATGATCATGAAGATGAAGATGCAGGAGCAAACGACGATGGACCATCAATGGGCTGGGTGCAGGACCCTCATATTCAAGAGCTTCTTCTCAAGCAGACGTATAACGCAAGAGCTGCCACCCGAGAGAAAGCCAAGTTGGATAAACTGGAGATAGACGCGGTTACTCCATTGTATGAAGGATGCAGGCCCGAGGATACCCGCCTGAAAGTAACGCTCATGGCTCTAGAGATGAAGGTAAACCACAAAATGACCGACGCATCACTACAAAAAAATACACTTCCGTGATGATACGTGTTTGTCACAGTAGGTCGCATTTTCTGTCATGCATGTACATCCATGGCGATTTTATGGCAGAATCAAGATAGTCATACATGTGCTGTCGTAGAAGTGTTCCATGACATTACCAAAATTATCATCACAGAAGTGTCCACTTCCATGATGATAAATTGCGCGTCACAGAAGTGCTTTCGTCAAGGGTGACCGACATGTGGCATCCACCGTAACGGAACGGCGTTAAGCTATTGGGTCAGGTTTTGGATCCGATAACCCGTTAACAGCCCCGACCAATGGGGATTTTCCACGTGTAAAATCATCATTGGCTGGAGGAAACATGTGCCGGCTCATCGTTGGGACAGATGTCATCCACTCATTGGACAGAAGGCGCCTATGATACGTCGACACGTGGCACGGCCCATCAAGTTTAAATGGGCTGGCCCAACTAAAGGCCCACAAGATTTTGCGGACCATAATGGGCCGGCCCAGCTAAAGGCCCATGAGATTTTGCGGACCATAATGGGCTGGCCCAGCTAAAGGCCCACAAGATTTCACGGGCCATAATGGGCCAGCCCAGGTAAAGGCCCACAAAATTTTTGTGTGCCATAATGGGCCGGCCCAGGTAAAGGCCCACAAAATTCTTGCGGATCATAATGGGCCGGCCCAGCTAAAGGCCCACGAGATTTCACCGACATTAATGGGTTGGCCCAGCTGTAGGCCCACAAGATTTTGAGGACCCTAGTAGGCCGGCCCATTAACTGGCTGCCATGTTTTGGGCCAAATGCCTGCCCATATTTGATCCGGTCCATTACTGGTCTGCCACGTTCTGGGCCTAATAATGGCCCATATGAGATCCGGCCCGTTAAAAGCCTCCCACGTTCTGGGCCAAATCACGGCCCAGATCAGGTCTGGCCCTTTAAGAGGCTTTGGGCTCAATTATGGCCCATATTAGATTCAGCCTATTAACTGAACGCTATGATTTTGGGCCCACTTGCTAAAGGCCCATTTAGTAATTCGGGCTGATATTAGTTTCGGCCTGTTAAGGGCCGGTTTAACATTTTCGGCCCTATATTAATTCCGGCCTCTTAAAAGCCCGTCATGTAGTTGGGCCTAACTACGACCCGGTTTGCATCTGGCCTGCTCGCAGCCGATATCTTATTGGGCCAAACAAGGACCGAGACAACTTTGGACTATTAAAAGCCCACGATTTGATTCGCACAATCATGGGCCAGGGTCCATTTCGGGCTGCTGCCGGCCCATGAGCTATTCGGCACGTTTCAGACCAAGCCTACTTCTCAGCCTCCTAAAAGCCCATTGAGTTTTCTGGCGAAAAGAGGGCCGGGGGTTACTCGGCCTATTAAAGGCCTGAATCTACTAGTGGGATAGTTTGACGGGGCCCATGATGCGGATCATACATCGTGATTGCATGACGGCCCGATTATGTACCGTAATTTTATGGTTTGGCTGGTTTACTGCAAAGACAGGATATATATACAGTAAAATAACTGCAGCATCGTGAATAAGAAAAACCTAGACTATACAATAGAGAAATTACGGCATATTACATCCACTGGGCATGAAAGTTCTCCACTATGATAATAAAGCACAAGGAGACAGCAGATTACATACAATTGGCATCAAAGATCGCCACTAGTGCAAATAAACACGCCGACAAAATAATATACAAAACCGATAGCACTTCAATAGAGTTAAAGAAAGGTTAGCACTGATGGGGAGCTGCAGCGCAATCAGCTGAGCAAGATGATGAGACTGCGCTTGTTCAACACTTATATCTTCCTCACTCTGAAAGATAAACAAGCAGAGAGATGACAGGTTTTGCACATAAAAGTATCAGTGCTGACAATTCATCACATTTCTTACTGACGAATAAAGTGACACAGTTTAATATTGCATTAACACAATATGGTACTGTTCAGGTCAAGACATGGCAAGAAATGACATTGTGAAGGAGTTGGCAGCTTCACGAAACCACTGGATTACAGATCAAGAACTCATAAGTATCAATCGCTAGTGTGTTGTCAATTTATACCATTTCAGATTGGCAAATAAAGAGACGGTTTAAATAATAGTAGAATGATATGACATTGTTCATAGTTAAGACATTACAGAATATGACATTGTGCTATAGTGGGTAGGTTCACCACACCACTGGATTACGGATGAAGAGCAGAAGCATACATGCATTGCAAAAGCAGATCACTTGCTCTGTATAGTTTAATTTACATGGTATGAAGAAGGAACTTGGTTGTATAACTAAAAACTTTAATTGAGAAAGGACAAACTTTTGTTTATGAACTACATAATAAACTTTAAACAAGCAATTTGATGCAAACACTAAAAATAAACAGCTGTTGCAGTCATGCCTAACCAAATATATACAAAAAAGTTTGAAGGCTTGAGATGGACAAACTTACATTATTGGTGAAGACAGGCTCTATAAAGGCCTTGTCCATGCTGATGGGGGCGCAATTCAAGAAGTTTACCACATAATCTTCTTCAAAATCATTGCCTTTATTCTACATTTTGTTAAGAGTAAATATAGATGTGATAATATACGAAAAAATGAAGAATATTTAAGATAAGATGAAGAGTGATGCTACATAACCAAATAGCTATAAATGTAAGTGCAGAGATACAGGCAAAAGGTACAGCCAAGAGCAATGCACAACTAAACTTCTTCAGTACCAACCTTATGGTAAGAGTAAATATAGATCTAATGTGTAGAAAATGGAGGGCAAAGGAAAATAAGCTGCAGAGTGATGGTACATGAACAACTACCTGTCATTTAAAGTACACTGGTAAAGGACGGCATGTACTTACAAGAACAATGCGGAGCTAAAAAAAATATTAGCATTGGATATATTCTACACTAATGTAACCATTCATACATATCAGATAATTTGGAGCGAACAATTGATAAGCAAGCTATCATGCATACTGCTGTCACATAATGAACCAGGTATGAATGCAAGTACAGTGATACAAGACAACAGGTACTAACAAGAGCAAAGCAGCGGGCAGCATATTTGCGATATCCTGTCATTCTTTTCAAACTGGAATTCTTCCTCGAGCAGATTTCCTGCAAAAAAGATCTGTAAGGCACATGCAGAAAAGTAGAAGTTCAAGTTGTCATGTGATTTCATAGACAATACCTCATCCTGGGAACGTGACCAGTGCATAACAAGGTTTTTCCATTCAATGTCTTCTAAATTTAGCACATGAGACTTCACCGGAAGTTCGTTTATAGACTTGCCATCAAAGTGTGATTTCCTCAGGTAACACCGATACTGTTGCAATGCTTCCTTGAAAAGCACAAGCAAGCTTTGCTCGTCATGACTATCCAGATTGACCATCGCCTAGTTACAACAATGTAATGTAAATCATTGATGTGTTCAATCAGCAGAAAACAGGAAAATAATAACCATGAATAATAGCACTTACACGTAGGTTGGACAGGAAGATGTGAAAATGGTGTTTGTCTTCACAATAATCTTCCCATGATGGGAATATATGCATGTAGTCCCTAACAACATTGAAAGCATTGTCCTTTAAACTGGGAATAAATGGAATGGGGTTCCAATATGCAGGAATTGGCCGTTGATGAAGTTGGGATAGGTCTTCGGCCGGTGGACTTTCTGTACTTTTTGCTGGAGTGGGATTTTTCTGTAGTACAGCTGGTGCTATGGCAAATGAAATCGGTATACCTTTTGCTGGAGTGCAGGTCCTATGTGATGGGGCTATTGGTGTGGCCAGTGAAGTATGGGTACAGTCTGCTGGACTCGGTCCTACGTTTTGTGTCACTGGTTGTACAACCAATATAAGTGGGGTGTTGTCTGATTTCTACGGCACCACCACGTTTTTCAAGGACTTTGCTGGTGCTCCTTCAGATTCGGCAATCACCCTCTTCCTTTTTGATGTCAGATGCACAAGAACAACATTTGAGTGGAAAAACATGGTATGATGACAGATGGAATATGTATTGATAATGGATGGGCATGGCATCTCGACATATATGATGAGTAAACTAAGCAGATGGCGGTGCAACAAAGTAGAAGAACTGCAAGACAACATATGCAAGATACCCGCAATCAATAAAATATTGCCAAATTAGAACAGGCACCTTGATGGGTGAACAGGACATGCCATCTACCTTTGACTCCTCGAGGTTGGAATAGTCATTAGGATCATATTCTGAACAAGAATCAATAGCATCCAGAATGGCACTCAATGCCTTGGTGCCAATTTTGTAAGTCATTGCAGTGTTTAGCTTCAAGATTGGACTGCTTCTAGTGCGACACAAAGCAGCTACACAGGTCATAGTGTAGATATAACGGGAAAACCTTAAGCATCAGAGTAAAATCAGCAAAGTGGAACTTGCTGGAATATAGGTGCTAGTATTGCCGGTACGGCTAGAAAGGCTTCGGATACCAGCTCTCTTCAAGTGAAGGTGCGGTACTGTTAATATCAGTGTAACTCTCAAAGCCGACACAGCTCCCCGCATTTCCTTACTATTCTTATAGGATTCAAGTGGGCAGGCCACTACAAATCCTATGCCTATGTTTACAAGATCCTACGAATCAAAGAGGCTCAAAGTGTCCATCACAACCGACCGTATAGACCTCTACACTACAAATGTCCCTGCTCATCTTCAGTACAAGGAACATACTATGCTACTATCATACTCCCTCCGTTCCAAAATATAAGTCTCGGTAGAGATTTCCACTATGGATCACATACAGATGTATCCAGATACATTTTAGAGTGTAGATTCACTCAATTTCCTCCATATGTAGTCCATGGTGTAATCTATGCAAAGACTTGTATTTAGGAACGGAGGGAGTACATATTAAAGAAGAACGAAAGAGGAATATGGTAAAGAAGAGCAAGCAGATTTTGGATAATAAAATGTTGGTCGTGTAGTGCCCACACATGATGAACCAGAGCGCATTTAGAATGCAACTCCCAGCTGTCTCTCGACCATTTCAGGCGGTTGGATGAAGATTCTACGTCTCCTAACCCTTCTGCTTCCTCGTCTTTGATTCTTCCCATACAGAACATCGCACGGGCCGCCGGCCGGACCACCGTCCCCCACCGCCTGTGTTCCTCCGCCACCCCCACCCCCACCCCCACCCCAACCACCACCCGCATCGAGTTTTCTTCGTTCGGCGAGGCCCCACAACCACCCGAGCCCCTTCGATCACACTGGCGAACTCCGGCGAGCTCTGAAAAATCGACTGACCCAATTTTGAAATTTAGTCTACTGTGATTTAACTAGTGTGGAATATAAAAGGGGAAAACCATAAGCATTGGGAGTATAGTGTTGAGCGTGCCATGGCGGATCTGAACGTGCAAACTGGACAAAGGCAACTTTGCAACCAAGACAAGAAATTAGAGTAAAGCAGTGGCGATCTATTTTCTTGCTGCGATAAATAAGTTGAGCAGATACGAAAGAGTATCGCCTCTGGTGTGGCACCGTGTATGCATTTGCTGAGAATTTGATGGTGCTGGTGTAGCGATGGCTGTCACCGGCGTGGAAGCAGATCTAGGAGGGTAGACGGTGGCGGCGGGGCGCGGTGGACGAGACGGTCATAGGAGCGGCGCCGGCAAGGTGGACGACGACGGGGATGAAGCGAGAGGATGGGATGCAAGGATCCTGGTCCGAAGCCATGGATGAGAGAGGTCGATCTCTTTTAATGGACGGCGGAGGCGGGGTATCAGCTCCAGCATGGTGGAGAAGGATGGCGGTGGATGGGGTGGCGGACGGCAGCGGACGGAGGAGGATGGGGTGGAGAGGGTGTTTTGGCGCCCATGGAGTACGAATGGGGAAAATGGAGGTAGAGAGGAAGGGGGGAACCATCTATTCAGGGCACGCTTGTCTCAAATGCGAGGAAATTTACAAACTTAGCCCCCGTTTCAAATTTCTATTGCATCACAGCAACATCCGTCGGTTGGGGATAGGACGGTAATCTAGCATACACCGAATATTTGCCGACGAGAGTTTGTTTTTGGCACCCACCATGTATGAATATGAATCGGGGAGGGAGTCGATTTCGGTCGAGGACACACTGTGTTTTGGCACCCACCGTGTATGAATCTGGGTGAGAGGTGGTTACATCATGTTTGGGTGAAATTACAAACCTACCCCTATCGAAACCTATAGTAATCCAGCAGATAGGCTTTGCGTGGCAGGGATAGGCAGTAGTGATTTCCATCTCGCAGATTTTGGTTTCGGGCGGTTACTGCGACTTTCCCCGCTTTGTTCAAATTTTGCAGAGTGTACGTTTACCGTGCCAACTCAATTCGAATCCCGTTTGTATTCTATTTTTTCGGGCGGGATCCATTTTCAATTGGAATTACATTCTATATACATCATTTATTTTTATATACTTTCAAAAGCACACCAAAGAATTCTGCTCCTTTATATGTATAATATGATTTACAAATACAACGATCTCGAAATCTTAAGGTTGAATTCGAAATTTTTAACAAAATTATGTTCTACTAAAATGTATGGATCAGTAATATCTACATATTAAATAACATAGATGTGCGTGAATTCATATGAGTATGCATGTTTGATAGATCAATTTTGGTTCGAGTATGGATTACATGTATCATCATCTCGAATTCAAATATTTGAATCCCTTTTTTGTTCACTCCTTTCACGCCCATCTCTCTCGCATGCATGCTCCTTCAGGTAGCTATCACTCTCTTTTCTCCAGCTCACCCGCACACTCACTTCATGTTTCTCCTATCCTCGCAAACATGGTCTCTCGACGTCTCCCTTGAGAAGTGTCACACTCTCCCTATCATTATACATTACACGGTTTTCATTATCTCTCACGTCTCTACTGTTCTCTGGTATCACTCGGTACCTAAGCTTTCTTTTTCACTACCACACACAGTCTCCACTTGTCTTTCACTTTGTCTTTCTCTCTATGGGATTCTCTCACACACCCTATATGTCTCTACATATGACTCATACCACTAAAATTACTCTCTCTCTCTCTCCTGTAGACACAACATTGGTTGCGGTCTCCTTTTCGTCTCCATCCCAGACTGACATTATTCATTTGTTTACCGATCAGACAACCCCGACTACCGTCTCCTTTCTATCTCTCTCTCTCTCTCTCACACACACACACACACACACACACCACTACAAGAAATCTATTAATACGTGACGGTTTCAGTCTGTCATGGACTTGAGCAAGTCCGTCATCGAGGGGCATGCATGACGGATTTGAATTCCGTCATGTATATCGCGTCATAATTTAACCATAGCACGCTCCATGACGGATCATCAAAAACCGTCACGGACCATGATGGTTTTTAACCGTCATCGATGGCCATTAACTGGCATGCTCATAACGGCGTTAGCTTGTCTACCACGTCATCATCTGACATGGATCTGACATGGCGGCCCATGTTGTAATCAGCCCATCTAAAATTTTGGCCCACTAAATTTCAACTCTTCGAGAGTTGCGGCCCATATGATAATAAGCCAATTTGAATTTAGGTCCATTAATTTCAAGAAAGGCCCACTAATTTCTCAAGTCCAGGGCATTAGCCCATCACGCATTTCTCTTGGTCCATGGAAATTTTAAGCCAATAATAATTTAACAGAAAATATATGTTCAGACCCTTAATTTTTTTTACGTAAACACACCCAAAAATACACCTGTACTGGAGCAAAAAAAGAATCCAAAAAAGATTAAATCTACAAGCATGTCTCAGAGAACACTATGCTACTCTACAGCCAGCACCACACCCATCAAGCAACGCATAATGCTCGTCGAACAACCAGGGGACCCCATATTCCTTGCCGTGGATCCGCTCGTCATGTCTTTGTTGTTGAAAATGCTCCCATAAACCAATATCTGCCACATGATGAAAAATATGTCACACTATAAAATATTATAGTCAGTAGGTTAAAACAGAAGTAGAAACTGGAAGTAGCTTACTACACGTTATCAAGTTCTATATTTTTTCTCTGCCATGATGCAAAGTAGTGAAACAAAATCATTCATGTGAAAAGAAACAGCTGATGGCAACAAAAAGGAATGATGAGCATACATAGATCAATAGTTGGTAGTAAACTCCATTGTGCTTATTTGACTAGAAGTGCTAAGCTATCACTACAGTAAACTTGAATCATGCTACGAAAACCTTCTGAATTTCCTACAATGCAGTCTCTCATGTGCCGTGAAATATGAAGTATGTGAAACTAAGAAAAGTATAAAAAGTAAGTCAAGGGGGGGCACTTCCGTACCCTGCCGAAAATAAATAACATAAGCAATACTTTTATTCTGGTAGCAAAGGAAAATATCAAAACGAAAAGGGAACAAAACATTTTTCATCTTAATAAGATTATTATGCTACAGGAGAATAATAATATCACAAGTAGTCCTACCTTCCAACAACAACAAAAGGATAATAGGTTATCGTACAACAATCAATCATACCGTAATGCATCCACAGTTCCAATCTATGATAGAGAAAGCAAACTGCCACGGTGAAAATGTTCATTTCAACCATGAAAAGGGGTTACCATTAGTATCAAAATAAGTGATAATTGATGTATCATATATGTAGTGTGGGATAGGATATAGAATAGAAGGGATGTACATAATTATTGATGTCCAACACAATCTGAATCCTAAACACTATTTTAGAATAGGGAACTTGTTGCTTTTGTATTAACAAGAAAACAATAGGAGCATAATTAAAGTCCACATCTGTTCAAGCAAAAATGTAGTTACTTGAAGGGAAATAAAAATGCAAGTAACAATAATAGAATATAGCAACATAAACAAAATATACACTTACAGTTCTAAGATGTTGATGATAAAAGTACAGTTTTTTAGGTTTTCTCTCAAGTACTACATACACGAATCTGTAAAACAAGTCCATTCTAGCAAGATACACAGTCGCGGCTGAATTTATATCTAACAAGCTGGAACTTCCAAATTAACTCCCAAAAGATCAATACAAAAGCAACATGAAGAACGGTGCATGTTAGAAAAAAAATAGCTATATCATATTGTGTGGATCAGCATTAGCTTGCCCTAATTAAATTATGTGTAACAGTGCAAGAGAATTAGATTCACAAAACCATCAGCAATTGAATCTGCCTATAAACTGAACCGAAACATGATCTGCATTCAGATTGAAAGTATCATCTAGATTTGGGGTAAAGTGGGGAGAGGCTCACCACGCTAGGAGGTAAGGAGGACGCAGCCATCAGTGAGCTCGTCCAGGAGATGTAGGACAGGATGCAGGGGCCAAGGGGGTGCTGGACTTGCTTCTACACCTCTTCCGGCAAAGAGAGCTCATTGGTAACAACTGCATCGAGGAGGAGGACGTCTTGTACGCCACTAGATGGATGGAGAAGGCAGTAGGCATTAGTGGCATAGAAATCAACCCTAATAAATAGTTCAAATTTTACAGCACAAGCAGCCTGGCCAGAATATGATTCTAAGAGAGAAAAACACTGTCCAAGAAAAAGAGAAACAAAAACCGCATGTGAGAAAGCAGCAGGACCATTCATTCAAGGTACAGAAGAGGTAGCAAAAGCAGCAGCAGGTAATCCTTATAACTAGAGGCTACGCATCCATCATTCGCTCCAGTTAGCTACTTTATAGTAACTAACACCGGCGAATAAAAAGTAGCACAATTAACTTGTCATATAATCTAAACATTTAAAGTTCAAGTCCAGATTTGATGTTATATAGCTAAAGAGCAGCTGCAATAACAAATGTCCAGAATACAAAATGTTAATCCTTCCAACAGGAAGTATATTCCAAGGTACTGATGTTATGTAGGCAAACTAAAAATTTAAAGTGCTAATTCTTTGAACGAGAAATATATGTCAAGGACCTTACTACAAAGCCGAAACCAGCATGATAGCAGAGGTAAATAATTACAGGGAACCACAAACTAGTGAGCTACAGGCCCAGTAGTACCCATGCACATGGATGTATTAGTATCGCAGAGAACATTTGCACGCAAGAGATCAAATTATTTTTCTAGAGAAATGCAAGACTGTAGTTAATGGAAGAAGTCGTACAGATAATTGAATGTTGTAGAGATATTGAATCAATAATATAAAAGTTTCACTTTTGATGTTGTACAGACAAAGATTCATGGCTGATTGGTGGCCCAGTACTTAAGATAGTGAATTGATACCATTAAAGTATTAGTGTTGATGTTGTACAGATTAATAACAGATTTCACACACAAATGTATAAAAGGTTCAGAGCAATTCCACACTACTTCATCACACTCTAGCCAAACGAGACATCTTTCTGAACTTATCTACACCTGATCTTCTGTACATAGGCTACACAATCAACCTGCCATGTAATATAAACATATAAAGTTCAAGTCAGATTTGATATTATGCAGCTATATAGCTAAAGAGTAGCTGCAATAACAAATGTTCAGGATATAAAATGTTAATCCTTCCAACAGGCAGTATATTCCAAGGTACTGATGTTACGTGGACACTAAAATTTTAAAATACTAATTCTTCGAACGAGAAGTATATGTCAAGGACCGGACTACAAAGCCAAATTCATCATGATAGCAGATGTAAACATTACAGGGGAAACACAAACTAGTGAGCTATAGGCCCAATGAACTACACATACACGTGGGTGTATTCTTATCTCACAGAGTACATTTGCACGCAAGAGATAATCTTTTTTCTTTTTATAAAAATGCAAGACTGTAGTTAATGGAAGGCAAGTCATTTACCCAATGCCAGCAAGTGCTGTGTTACAAAGATTTGAGATTTCTACGTACAAAAATGCAAGCTCGGCAGTGTGCACTGTGAAAACTGTATGCTGTTGCTACATTTAACTATGCGCAGAACTCAACCCATAAATTATTACTTGAGCACTAATTGTTATTTTTATTTGAAAATATTCTAATATGTTGAGCACAGTCACGCACCCACATCCAGTCATCCACACTAGCTAAGCAATATCAACAATATCAACAAATCCACACAGCGGAAGCACCAACGCAAGAGATGACTGGTACTTGGGCAGCAAGCATGCATCAGCAACAAATCTATAGAGAGGAAGACGGAGGGAGCGAGCAGAGGAAGAACAACTTGGGGGCGAGAAGCTCGCCGTGGAGTGGCTAGGCGGCGAGGTCAGGGAAGGAAATCTCCCAACCTCCGTCCGGCCATGGTATTGAGTGCCTCACCTGCGACCAACCAAAGCAGTAGGAAAACACATCAGCCATGGAGATCCATCCATCGATTTAGGGGTGGGATTGGGAACCGAGAGGCAGTACCGCCCGGGGTTAGCGCCATGGACCACACGGAAAAGGAAGGGGAGGCCAACCTTGGTGCAGAACAAGTGAATAAGGAGCCGACCTCTGGCGCTGCTCGGCGGATCTGGAAGAAGCGCCGCAAATCGGGAAGCGCCTCGGCCTGCTGGTTCTGGGGGCCGCCTAGTTTAAGGAGAGAAGGTGAGAGCGGGGGATGGGGGGAAGGTGGGTGCGGTGGCGGTTAGGGAGAGGGCACCGAGGTTGCCGGTGGTGGCGCCGGACGAGGGAGAGGGAGATGGATAGGACTGAATCGGGGGATGGAGGATGGAGAAGAAGATGGGCAACAGTGGTGGTGGAGGCGGTCAACCACCGTTGGGCCATGTGCCTGCCGTGCGATCTGAGGGAGTGGACGGTTGTGATGCACGATCCGCGAGAAGGGCGGACTGACCAATCAGGATTCAGCATACGCATCACACCGGATACATGCCACATCAGCACAGCCATCGGTGACGGTCCGGCTTAGGTCCACATGGTCTGTCCATGACAGTTTTCATGATAGTCTTTCACTGTCTGTCATAATGGGGTATCATTTCAGTGGCCATTCGCATCTTGT
The DNA here is from genome assembly GCF_002162155.2 of Triticum dicoccoides. Classification (NCBI taxonomy): domain Eukaryota; kingdom Viridiplantae; phylum Streptophyta; class Magnoliopsida; order Poales; family Poaceae; genus Triticum; species Triticum dicoccoides. The sequence continues at coordinate 108,969,584 of NC_041391.1, read as the reverse complement.
TGATCTGTGACAATTTATGTGACGACCTGGAGGGACCGGCGCTGTATCTGTGATGGTTTTCGAGAACGTCACCAGAAATCCGTCATGGATTAACAGATTTCTTGTAGTGCACACACACACAACTCCTGCTTCCACTCCCCTTCGCGACTACCGTCTCTCTCTCTCACACACAAAACTCTCACTTTCGCACCCCAACTCGTATTTCTCTCACAAACATTTATCGACTAGCTAGCCTCTAGATAGATTTATACACCCGCACACTCGTGCTTCCACCATCGCATACATGTCTCTCTCCCTCTTCTTGTATCTATGTAGATTTTTCTTCCCTTCTTGAGACACGCCCTCTCGATCGTTCACACACACACACACTATCGCCTCATTTTAAGCTGATACCTATCGCACACACACTCCTTGTGTCTTTGTCACACATGCACTCCGTCCTCCTCCACTCTCCTCTCTCTCACACACACATGGGCTTTTTGCAATAACTAGAAAGATGCCCATGCGTTGCACGGAACATCAAGATGCATTTGTATGAGTAGTTTATCTTGTGGGGGAAAAGGATGAATGAGGGAAGGCCTTATTTGCAAATGTGGAGAGGGGAGTGGGTATCTTTTTGTAAAATTGCCATAGTTTCCTTCCTATCCGTCGGATATAGATCGGACGGCCTATATTGCAGGATGGCGGGCACATGATCATCACCGACAATGCTTTTTATAAGTGTAGGGATAAAAAATAGAGTTGGTGATGATGGTGGGCCTGCCATCCTGCAATGTAGGTCGTCCGATTTATATCTGACGGATAGGAAGGAAAATATGGCAATTTACCCGCACTCTTCACCACATTTGCAGATAAGGCCTTCCCTCGTTCATCCTTTTATCCCACAAGATCTTGATGTTCCGTGCAACGCACGGGCATCTTGCTAGTAAGAGTAGATATTAGACATATACCAGTTCTCGAACGTTGAAACCAACAACATTCCTTCATTATCTCATCAAAACCGCAAAAGGAATATATTTTGAGTGAAAGATAACATATTTTTAGTGATATACGTATTTCAAAACTACACTTTTTTTCTATCAAATCGGTGAATATGTATTAATGTACTTTGATCGTGTGGCAACGCATTTGCACATTGCTAGTAGTTATTATAATTTTTGGACACCAGACAAACGGTGGAGTACATATACGAAGAGAAGAGGCGCACGCACACAGTCGGCCTCTGATACGTCTCCAACGTATCTATAATTTTTGATTGTTACATGCTATTATATTACCCCTTTTGGATGTTTATGGGCTTTATTTTACACATTTATGTCATTTTTGGGACTAACCTACTAACCAGAGGCCCAGCCCGTATTGTCATTTTTTTTTGCCTATTTTAGTATTTTGAAGAAAAGGAATATCAAACGGAGTCCAAACGGAATGAAACCTTCGGGAGCGTGATTTTTGGAATGAACGCGATCCAGAGGACTTGGAGTGCAAGTCAAGAAGCTGCCGAGGTCTCCACGAGATAGGAGCCCCCCCCCTATAGGGCGAGACCCCCTGTCTCGTGGGCCCCTCGGGCGTCCATCGACATACTTCTTCCTCCTATATAAGCCTACGTACCCCGAAAACATCCAGGGAGCCAATGAAACACAATTTCCACCACCGTAACATTCTGTATCCGCGAGATCCCATCTTGGAGTCTTCGCCGGCACTCTACCGGAGGGGGAATCTACCACGGAGGGCTTCTACATCAACATCCTTGCCCCTCCGATGAGTTGTAAGTAGTTTACCACAGACCTACCGGTCCATAGTTATTAGCTAGATGGCTTCTTCTCTCTTTTTGGATCACAATACAATGTTCTTCCCCTCTCTTGTGGAGATCTATTCGATGTAAACTCTTTTTGTGGTGTGTTTGTCGAGATCCGATGAATTGTGGGTTTATGATCAAGTTTATCTATGAATAATATTTGAATCTTCTCTGAATTCTTTTATGTATGATTGAGTTATCTTTGCAAGTCTCTTCAAATTATCAGTTTGGTTTGGCCTATTAGGTTGATCTTTCTTGCCATGGGAGAAGTGCTTAGCTTTGGGTTCAATCTTGCGGTGTCTTACCCAGTGACAGAAAGGGTTGCAAGGCACGTATTGTATTTTTGCCATCGAGGATAACAAGATGGGGTTTATATCATATTGCTTGAGTTTATCCCTCTACATCATGTCATTTTGCTTAATGTGTTACTCTGTTCTTCTGAACTTAATACTCTAGATGCAGGCAGGAGTCGGTCTACTTGTTGCGGACGTGATGCCTATATACATGATCATGCCTAGATAATCTCATAATTATTCGCTTTTCTATCAATTGCTCGACAGTAATTTGTTCACCCACCGTAATACTTATGCTATCTTGAGAGAAGCCTCTAGTGAAACCATTGCCCCCGGGTCTATCCCTTATCATATTTGCTTCCAATCTACTTTTATTTGCATCTTCACTTTTTGCATCTATATTATAAAATACCAAAAATATATTTATCTTACTATCTTTATTTGATCTCACTTTCGCAAGTGGCCGTGAAGGGATTGACAACCCCTTTATTGCGTTGGTTGCGAGTTCTTTGTTTGTTTGTGTAGGCGCGTGGGACTTTTGAGGAGCCTCCTACTGGATTGATACCTTAGTTCTCAAAAACTGAGGGAAATACTTATGCTACTATTGCTGCATCACCCTTTTCTCTTCAAGGAAAACCAATGCAAGCTCAAGACGTAGCAAGAATGATTTCTGGCGCTGTTGCCGGGGAGGTCTTCGCTCAAGTCAAGACATACCAAGTACCCATCACAAACCCATCTCCCTCGCATTTACATTATTTGCCATTTGCCTCTGGTTTTCCTCTCCCCCACTTCACCCTTGCCGTTTTATTCGCCCTCTCTTTCCCAATCTCCTCCTCTCTCTCTTTCGCTTGCCTTTTTCTATTTGCTTGTGTGTATGTTTGTCCTCATGGCTTTGCCTAAGGGTTCCGACCACCTTCTTAGAAGGTTGGAAGAGATTGAATCAAATATTAGAAGCTTTATGAATTTAAAATTTGAGCATAATAATTTCTTCAGAAAAGAGCTTAAGGAACAAAAAGGTTTTTTGGGGTTTATGAACAAAGAACTTGATGATATGAATAAAGAATTTTATGGTGTGAACTCTCAAATTGCCCGTCTTGAAGATACTATAGCCAAAATTTCTGATAAGCAAGCCACCTTAGTAAATAAGATGGCCACCAAACCAGAAAAGTTCCATGAAATAATGATGAGGATCTTAAAGTTATTGATGCGTCTCCTATTAGATCTATTTTTTGCAATATGAATCTTGATAATTATGGGATTGATTATGTGTTCTTTAGATCTAGATGCTAAGTTTGGTAAAAGTGGGATTGGAGAGGTCAGAAATTTAAATAGCAATAAACCCACTATCTCGGATTTCAAGGAATTTGATTATGATAATTGTTCTTTAGAAGGTTGTATTTCCTTGTTGCAATCCGTTGTTAATTCTCCTCATGCTTATAGTCAAAATAAAGCTTTTACCAAACATATCGTTGATGCCTTGATGCAATCTTATGATGAAAAACTTAATTTGGAAGTTTCTATACCTAGAAAACTTAATGATGAGTGGGAACCTACTATAAAGATTAGAATTAAAGATCATGAGTGTTTTGCTTTGTGTGATTTGGGTGCTAGTGTTTCCACGATTCCGAAAACTTTATGTGATATTCTAGGTTTCCATAATCTTGATGATTGCTCTTTAAATTTGCACCTTGCGGGTTCCACCATTAAAAAGCCAATGGGAAGGATCAATGATGTTCTCATTGTTTCAAATAGAAATTTGGTGCCTGTAGATTTTATCGTTCTTGATATAGATTGCAATCTTTTTTGCCCTATTATTCTTGGTAGACCTTTCCTTAGAACGATTGGCGTGATTATTGATATGAAGGAAGGGAATATTAGATTCGAATTTCCATTAAAGAAAGGTATGGATCACTTTCCAAGAAAGAAGGTCAAATTACCTTATGAATCTATGATGCGAGCTACTTATGAATTTAGTGCCAAGGATGGCACTCGTTAGATCTATCTTCGCTTTATGCCTAGCTAGGGGCGTTAAACGATAGCGCTAGTTGGGAGGAAACCCAATTTTCTTTGTGTTTTTTGTTTTTTCTCCTGTTTAGTAATAAATCTTGCATCTACCTTCTGTTTAGATGTGTTTTTATCTTTTAATTAGTGTTTGTGCCAAGTAGAACCTATAGGATAACCTATGATGATAGTTGATTTGATTCTGCTGAAAAACAGAAACTTTGCGCACACAAATTTAGTTTTGTTAAATCACAGAAACGTGCTTTTGCGTTTATTTTTTTTCTGATGATAAATAAACAACTTTTCCTGGACTTCCTATTTTGGTAGGATTTTTAGAGTTCCAGAAGTTTGTGTTAGTTACAGATTGCTACAGACTGTTCTGTTTTTGACAGATTCTGTTTTTCCTATTTTGTTTGCTTATTTCGATGCATCTGTGGCTAGTAAATTAGTTTATAAACCATAGAGAAGTTGGAATACAGTAAGTTTAACACCAAAATAAATAAAGAATGGGTTCATTACAGTACCTATGTGGTGGTTTTGTTTTCTTTCACTAACGGAGCTTATAAGATTTCATGTTGAGTTTTGTGTTGTGAAGTTTTCAAGTTTTGGGTAAAGCTTTTATGGACTATGGAATAAGGAGTGGCAAGAGACTAAGCTTGGGGATGCCCAAGGCACCCCAGGGTAATATTCATGGACAACCAAGAGCCTAAGCTTGGGGATGCCCCAGAAGGCATCCCCTCTTTCGTCTTCGTTCATTGGTAACTTTACTTGGAGCTATATTTTTATTCGCCACATGATATGTGTTTTGCTTGGAGCGTCGTGTATTATATTAGTCTTTGCTTTTTAGTTTACCACAATCATCCTTTCTGTACACACCTTTTGGGAGGAGCCTACTTGATTAGAATTTGCTAGAATACTCTATGTGCTTCACTTATATCTTTTGAGCTTGATAGTTTTTGCTCTAGTGCTTCACTTATATCTTTTAGAGCACGGTGGTGTCTTAATTTTGAAGAAATTGCTAGTCTCTCATGCTTCACTTATATCTTTTTGAGAGTCTTTTAGAACAGCATGGTAGTTGCTACGGTTACAAATTTGGTCCTAGAATGATGAGCATCAAAGTTGGGTATAATAAAAACTATCATAGAAAAAGAATTGGATGCTATGATCAATATGATGCTTGATAATTGTTTTGAGATATGGAGGTAGTGATATTAGAGTCATGCTAGTTGAGGTGATTATGAAAAATACTTGTGTTAAGGGTTGTGATTCCCATAGCATGCACGTATGGTGAACCGCTTTGTGATGAAGTTGGAGCACAATTTTATTTATTGAGTGTCTTCCTTATGAGTGGCGGTCGGGGACGAGCGATGGTCTTTTCCTACCAATCTATCCCCCTAGGAGCATGCGCTTAGTGCTTTGGTTTTTGATGACTTCTAGATTTTTGAAACAAGTACATGACTTCTTTTGACTAATGTTGAGTCCATGGATTATACGCACCCTTTCACCCTTCCACCATTGCTAGCCTCTCTTGTGCCGTGCAACTTTCGCCGGTACCATACACCTACCATATACCTTCCTCAAAACAGCCACCATACCTACCTATTATGGCATTTCCATAGACATTCCGAGATATATTGCCATGCAACTTTCCACCGTTCCATTCATATGACACGCATTACTTTTGTCATATTGCTCTTTGCATGTCATGTAGTTGACATCGTATTTGTGGCAAGGCCACTTTCATAATTTTCATACATGTCGCTCTTGATTCATTGCATATCCCGGTACACCGTCTGAAGCATTCAAATAGAGTCATATCTTGTTCTAGCTTTGAGTTGTAATTCTTGAGTTGTAAATCCATAAAAGTGTGATGATCTTCATTATTAGAGCATTGTCCTAGTGAGGAAAGGATGATGAAGACTATGATTCCCCCACAAGTCGGGATGAGACTTTGGACTTTAAAAAAAGAAAAAAAGGAAAAAAGAGAAAGGCCAAAAAAGAAAATAAAAAATGGAAGGCCAAAGAAAAAAAAAGAGAAAAAAAAAGAGAAAAAGAAAAAAATAAAATGAGAGAAAAAGAGAGAAGGGACAATGGTACTATCTCTTTTTCCACACTTGTGCTTCAAAATAGCACCATGATCTTCATGATAGAGAGTCTCATATGTTGTCGCTTTCATATACTAGTGGGAATTTTTCATTATAGAACTTGGCTTGTATATTCTAATGATGGGCTTCCTCAAAAGTGCCCTAGGTCTTCGTGAGCAAGCGAGTTGGATGCACACCCACTTAGTTTCTTTTGTTGAGCTTTCATATATTTATAGCTCTAGTACATCCGTTGCATGGCAATCCTACTCACTCACATTGATATCTATTAATGGGCATCTCCATAGCCGTTGATACGCCTAGTTGATGTGAGACTATCTTCTCCTTTTTGTCTTCTCCACAACCACCATTCTATTCCACATATAGTGCTATGTCCATGGCTCACGCTCATGTATTGCGTGAAAGTTGAAAGAGTTTGAGATTATTAAAGTATGAAACAATTGCTTGGCTTGTCATCGGGGTTGTGCATGATTAAATACTTTGTGCGATGAAGATAGAGCAACAACCATACTATATGATTTGTAGGGGTAACTTTCTTTGGCCATGTTATTTTTAGAAGACATGATTACTTTGATTAGTATGCTTGAAGTATCACCATTTTCATGTTAATATGAACTTTTATTTTGTATCATTTGGATCTGAACATTCATGCCACAATAAAGAAAATTACATTGAGAATTATGCTAGGTAGCATTCCACACAAAAAATTCTCTTTTTATCATTTACCTACTCGAGGACGTGCAGGAATTAAGCTTGGGGATGCTTGATACGTCTCCAATGTATCTATAATTTTTGATTGTTCCATGCTATTATATTACCCCTTTTGGATGTTTATGGGCTTTATTTTACACATTTATGTCATTTTTGGGACTAACCTACTAACCGGAGGCCCAGCCCATATTGCTGTTTTTTTGCCTATTTCAGTATTTCGAAGAAAAGGAATATCAAATAGAGTCCAAACGGAATGAAACCTTCGGGAGCGTGATTTTGGAACGAACGTGATCCAGAGGACTTGGAGTGCAAGTCAAGAAGCTGCCGAGGCCTCCACGAGATAGGAGGGTGCACCCCCTATAGTGCGCGCCCCCCCTATCTCGTGGGCCCCTCGGGCGTCCACCGACGTACTTCTTCCTCCTATATAAGCCTACGTACCCTGAAAACATCCAGGGAGCCAATGAAACACAATTTCCACCACCGTAACCTTTTGTATCTGCGAGATCCCATCTTGGAGCCTTCGCCAGCACTCTACCAGAGGGGGAATCGACCATGGAGGGCTTATACATCAACATCCTTGCCCCTCGGATGAGTTGTGAGTAGTTTACCACAGACCTACGGGTCCATAGTTATTAGCTAGATGGCTTCTTCTCTCTTTTTGGATCTCAATACAATGTTCTCCCCCGCTCTTGTGGAGATCTATTCGATGTAAACTCTTTTTGCGGTGTGTTTGTCGAGATCCGATGAATTGTGGGTTTATGATCAAGTTTACTGAATAATATTTGAATCTTCTCTGAATTATTTTATGTATGATTGAGTTATCTTTGCAAGTCTCTTCGAATTATCAGTTTGGTTTGGCCTATTAGGTTGATCTTTCTTGCCATGGGAGAAGTGCTTAGCTTTGGGTTCAATCTTGCGGTGTCTTACCCAGTGACAGAAAGGGTTGCAAGGCACGTATTGTATTTTTGCCATCGAGGATAACAAGATGGGGTTTATATCATATTGCTTGAGTTTATCCCTCTACATCATGTCATCTTGCTTAATGTGTTACTCTGTTCTTATGAACTTAATACTCTAGATGCAGGCAGGAGTCGGTCGATGTGTGGAGTAATAGTAGTAGATGTAGGCAGGAGTCGGTCTACTTGTTGCAGACGTGATGCCTATATACATGATCATGCCTAGATAATCTCATAATTATTCGCTTTTCTATCAATTGCTCGACAGTAATTTGTTCACCCACCGTAATACTTATGCTATCTTGAGAGAAGCCTCTAGTGAAACCTATGCCCCCCGGGTCTATCTCTTATCATATTTGCTTCCAATCTACTTTTATTTGCATCCTTACTTTTTGCATCTATATTATAAAATACAAAAAATATATTTATCTCACTATCTTCATTAGATCTCACTTTCGCAAGTGGTCGTAAAGGGATTGATGCTACCTCTTGAGCACTGCGTTGTATTTCCCCGAAGAGGAGAGGATGATGCAGCAAAGTAGCGTAAGTATTTTCCTCAGTTTTTGAGAACCAAGGTACCAATCCAGTAGGAGACCATGCACAAGCCCCTCGTACCTACACAATACGATAGCTCCTCGCAACCAACGCGATTAGGGGTTGTCAAGCCCTTCATGGTCACTTACGAGAATGAGATCTGATAGAGATGATAAATAATATTTTTGGTAGTTTTGGTATATAGATGCAAAGTGAAAAGTAAAAGGCAAATTAAAAACAAAGCAAGTAATAAAGTAATGGAGATTGATATGATGAGAATAGACCCGGGGGCCATAGGTTTCACTAGTGGATTCTCTCAAGAGCATAGATATTCTACGGTGGGTGAACAAATTACTGTCGAACAATTGATAGAATTAAGCATAACTATGAGTATATCTAGGTATGATCATGTATATAGGCATCACGTCCAAGACAAGTAGACTGAAACGATTCTGCATCTACTACTATTACTCCACTCATCGACCGTTATCCAACATGCATCTAGAGTATTAAGTTAAAAATAGAGTAACACCTTAAGCAAGATGACATGATGTAGAAGGATAAATTCATGCAATATGATAAAACCCCCATCTTGTTATCCTCGATGCCAACAATACAATACGTGCCCTGCTGCCCTTCTGTCACTGGGAAAGGACACCGCAAGATTGAACCCAAAGCTAAACACTTCTCCCATTGCAAGAACTACCAATCTAATTGGCCAAACCAAACGGATAATTCGAAGAGACTTGCAAAGATAACTCAATCATACATAAAAGAATTCAGAGAAGATTCAAATATTATTCATAGATAAGCTGGATCATAAACCCACAATTCATCGTTCTCAACAAACACACCACAGAAAGAAGATTACAACGAATAGATCTCCACAAGAGAGGGGGAGAACATTGTATTGAGATCCAAAAAGAGAGATGCCCCCTCCGACAGTCTAAAGTAAACTACTCACACTTCATCGGAGGGGCTATGGTGTTGATGTAGAAGCCCTCCGTGATGGATGCCCCCTCCGGCGGAGCTCCACAAGAGGCCCCAAGATGGGATCTCGTGGATACAGAAGGTTGCGGCGGTGGAATTAGGTTTTTGTCTCCTATTCTGATCGTTTGGGGGTACGTAGGTATATATAGGAGGAAGGAGTACGTCGGTGGAGCAACAGGGGGGCCACGAGGCACGGGGCGCGCCCTAGGGGGGAGGGCGCCCCCCACCCTCGTGACCGCCTCTGTTACTTCTTGGAGTAGGGTCCAAGTCTCCGGGATCACGTTCGGTGAGAAAATCACGTTCCCGAAGGTTTCATTCCGTTTGGACTCCGTTTGATATTCCGTTTCTTCGAAACACTGAAATAGGGAAAAAATAGTAATTCTGGGCTGGGCCTCCGGTTAATAGGTTAGTTCCAAAATAATATAAAATTGGAAAATAAAGCCCAATATAGTCCAAAACAGTAGATAAAGTAGCATGGAGCAATCAAAAATTATAGATACTTCGGAGACGTAACAGGCATCCCCAAGCTTAATTCCTGCTCGTCCTCGAGTAGGTAAATGATAAAAAGAGAATTTTTGATGCGGAGTGATACTTTTGCATAATTTCCATGTAAATCTTCTTAACTGTGGCAGGCCTTGCAACAAATACGATGTCAACTACATGATCATGCAATGGCAATATGACAAAAGTAACGTATGTCATGATGATGATGATGGAAGTTGCATGGCAATATATCTCGGAATGGCTATGGAAATGCCATGATAGGTAGGTATGGTGGCTGTTTTGAGGAAGATATTAGGAGGTTTATGTGTGATAGAGCGTATCGTATCACGGGGTTTGGATGCACCGGCGAAGTTTGCGCCAACTCTCAAGGTGAGAAAGGGCAATACACGGTACCGAAGAGGCTAGCAAAGGCGGAAAGGTGAGAGTGCGTATAATCCATGGACTCAACATTAGTCAAAAGAACTCATATACTTATTGCAAAAATTTAGAAGTCATCAAAAATCAAGTACTACGCGCATGCTCCTAGGGGGATAGATTGGTAGGAAAAGACCATCGCTCGTCCCCGACCGCCACTCATAAGGATGCACAAGCCAGGTACACTTCATGTTTCAAATTTGTGACACAACTTTAACCATACGTGCATGCTACGGGACTTGCAAACTTCAACACAAGCATTTCTCAAATTCACAATTACTCAACTAGCACGAATTTGATATTATCACCTCCATATCTCAAAACAATTATCAAGCATCAAACTTATCTTAGTATTCAGTTCACTCAAAAGAAAGTTTCACATATCTTGAATACCAAGTATATTAGGATTTTAGGAAAATTACCATGCTCTTTAAGACTCTCAAAATAATATAAGTGAAGCATGAGAGTTTATTAATTTCTACAAAATAAATCCACCACCATGCTCTAAAAGATATAAGTGAAGTACTAGAGCAAATGACAAACTACTCCGAAAGATATAAGTGAAGGTCAATGAGTAGCTAAATAATTATGCAACTATGCGAAGACTCTCTGTCATTTAATAATTTCAGATCTTGATACTTTATTCAAACATCAAGCAAAGCTAAAGAAAACTACGTTGCAAGGATAGCACAACTCATGTGAAGAAGCAAAAACTTAGGCTCAACCGATACTAACCGATAGTTGTTGAAGAAGAAAGGTGGGATGCCTACTGGGGCATCCCCAAGCTTAGATGCTTGAGGCTTCTTGAAATATTATCTTGGGGTGCCTCGGGCATCCCCAATCTTGAACTTTTGTGTCTCCTTAATTCCTCTCATATCACGGTTTCTCTTTTTTATCAAAAGCTTCATTTACAACAAACTCAATAAGAACTCGTGAGATAGGTTAGTATAAACCAATGCAAAACCTTATCATCTTCTACTGTAACAAATCACTAAACTTATTATTCAACATTGCATACTAAATGCCTCTGCATATTAAATACTCCTATCCTCAAATAGAATCATTAAGCAAGAAAACATATGCAAACAATGCGACCATAACAGCAATCTGCCAAAACAGTACAGTCTGTAAAGAATGCAAGAGTCATCATACTTCCCTAACTCCAAAAATTATGCACTAAAATTCCCACTGTAATAAATTTATCAGAGCTCATTATGCAAAAGGTTTCATCATTATATCATTCTCTTACTTTTCTACGGAATTTTTGCAACAGCGGTAAACTTTCTGTTTTCAAACAACAACATGTATACTAGCAGAAAAAGCATGGTAAAGGCTATCCTTGACTTCTTTATTGAAACTAAAGATGCAAAAAACTATTCTAAATAATATCAAGCAAATACTAACAAAATAGAATGACGCTCCAAGCAAAACACATATCATGTGGTGAATAAAAATATAGCTCCAAGTAAAGTTACCAATGAACGAAGACGAAAGAGGGGATGCCTTCCGGGGCATCCCCAAGCTTAGGCTCTTGGTTGTCCTTGAATATTACCTTGGGGTGCCTTGGGCATCCCCAAGCTTAGGCTCTTGCCACTCCTTATTCCATAGTCCATCGAATCTTTACCCAAAACTTGAAAACTTCACAACACAAAACTTAACAGAAAACTCGTAAGCTCCGTTAGTAAAAGAAAACAAAACCACCACATTGGTACTGTAATTAACTCTTTCTAAATTCATATTGGTGTAATATCTACTGTACTCCAACTTATCTATGGTTCATACCCTCCGATACTACCCATAGATTCATCAAAATAAGCAAACAGCACATAGAAAACAGAATCTGTCAAAAACAGAACAGTCTGTAGTAATCTGTATCAAACGCATACTTCTGGAACTCCAAAAATCCTACCAAATTAGGAAGTCCTATGCAATTCGTGTACCAATCCAGAGCAAAAAGAATCCGATCATAAGCGCGTTTCTGTGAATTAACAAAACTAATTTACTGGGTGCAAAAGTTTCTGATTTTCAGCAGGATCAACACAACTATCACTGTAAGCCATCCTAAAGGTCTTACTTGGCACTTTATTGAAACAAAAGCTATAAAACATGATTATTACAGTAGCATAATCATGTGAACACACAAAAACAGTAAGGATAAGTATTGGGTTGTCTCCCAACAAGCGCTTTTCTTTAATGCCTTTCTAGCTAGGCATGATGATGACAATGATGCTCACATAAAAGATAAGAATTAAATCATAACGGGAACATCATGAAGCATATGACTAGCACTTTTAAGTCTAACCCACTTCCTATGCATAGGGATTTTGTGAGCAAACAACTTATGGGAATGATAATCAACTAGCATAGGACGGTAAAACAAGCATAACTTCAAAACTTGAAGCACATAGAGAGGAAACTTGATATTATTGCAATTCCTACAAGCATATGTTCCTCCCTCATAATAATTTTCAGTAGCATCATGAATGAATTCAACAATATAACCAGCACCTAAAGCATTCTTTTCATGATCTACTAGCATAGAAAATTTACTACTCTCCACATAAGCAAAATTCTTCTCATGAATAGTAGTGGGAGCAAACTCAACAAAGTAACTATCATGTGATTTAAAATTAGAATCAAGATGACAAGTTTCATGGTTATCATTATTCTTTAAGGCATACGTGTCATCACAATAATCATCATAGATAGGAGGCATGCTTTCATCATAGTAAATTTTCTCATCAAAGCTTGGGGGACAAAAAATATCATCTTCATCAAACATTGCTTCCCCAAGCTTGTGGCTTTGCATATCATTAGCATCATGGATATTCAAGAAATTCATACTAACAACATTGAAATCATGCTCATCATTCACATATTTTATGCCAAGTATTCTATGTAATTCTTCTTCTAGTACTTGAGCCCAATTTTCCTTCCCATCATTTTCACGAAAGATATTAAAAAGATGAGGCGTATGAGACAAACTCAATTCCATTTTTTGTAATTTTCTTTTATAAACTAGACTAGTACTAAAACAAGAAACAAAAAGATTCGATTGCAAGATCTAAAGATATACCTTCAAGCGCTAACCTCCCCGGCAACGGCGCCAGAAAAGAGGATGTCTACTACACAACCTTCTTCTTGTAGACGTTGTTGGGCCTGCAAGTGCACAGGTTTGTAGGATAGTAGCAAATTTCCCTCAAGTGGATGACCTAAGGTTTATCAATCCGTAGGAGACGTAGGATGAATATGGTCTCTCTCAAACAACCCTGCAACCAAATAACAAAAAGTCTCTTGTGTCCCCAACACACCCAATACAATGGTAAATTGTATAGGTGCACTAGTTCGGCGAAGAGATGGTGATACAAGTGCAATATGGATGGTAGATAAAGGTTTTTGTAAAGTGAAATAATAAAAACAGAAAGGTAACTAATGATAAAAGTGAGCGTAAACGGTATTGTAATGATAGGAAACAAGGCCTAGGGTTCATACTTTCACTAGTGTAAGTTCTCTCAACAATAATAACATAGATAGATCATATAACAATCACTCAACATGCAACAAAGAGTCACTCCAAAGCCATTAATAGAGGAGAACAAACATAGAGATTATGGTAGGGTACGAAACCACTTCAAAGTTATCCTTTCTGTTCTATCTATTCAAGAGTTCGTAGTAAAATAACATAAAGCTATTCTTTCCGCTCGATCCATCATAGAGTTCATACTAGAATAACACCTTAAGATACAAATCAACCAAAACCCTAATGTGACCTAGATACTCCATTGTCACCTCAAGTATCCGTGGGCATGATTATACGATATGCATCACACAATCTCAGATTCATCCAACCAACATAAAAGTACTTCAAAGAGTGCCCCAAAGTTTCTACCGGAGAGTCAAGAACATGTGCCAACCCCTATGCATAGGTTCCCTAATGTCACGAAACCCGCAAGTTGATCACCAAAACATACATCAAGTGGCACATGATATCCCATTGTCACCACAGATAATCACGGTAAGACATACATCAAGTGTTCTCATAAAAGACTCAATCCGATAAGATAACTTCAAAGGGGAAACTCAATTCATCACAAGAGAGTAGAGGGGGAGAAACATCATAAGATCCAACTACAATAGCAAAGCTCGGGATACATCACGATCATGCCATAGAGGAACACGAGAGAGAGAGAGATCAAACACATAGCTACTGGTACATACCCTCAGCCCCGAGGGTGAAGTACTCCCTCCTCGTCATGGATAGCGCCGGGATAATGAACATGGCCATCGGTGATGGTATCCCCCTCCGACAGGGCGCCGGAACGGGCTCCCGAGAGGTTTTTGGTGGCTACAGAGGCTTGTGGCGGCGGAACTCCCGATCTATCTTATGTTCTGGAAGTTTTAGGATACGTAGCTATATATGGGTGCAGGGGGTACGTCGGTGGAGCTACGGGGACCCCACGAGGTAGGGGGTCGTGCCTGGGGGGCGCCCCCCACCCTCGTGGGCATCCCGTATCTCCCCTGACGTGCACTCCAAGTTCCCTGGGTTGCTTTCCTTCCAAAAATAACTTCTCTAGTTGATTTCGTTCCGTTTTGACTCCGTCTGATATTCCTTTTCCTCAAAACACTGAAATAGGCATAAAATAGCAAATCTGGGTTGGGCCTCCGGTTAATAGGTTAGTCCCAAAAATAATATAAAAGTGGATAATAAAGCCCAATATTGCCTAAAACAGTAGATAAAGTAGCATGGAGCAATCAAAAATTATAGATGCGTTGGAGATGTATCAACCCGCTTCCGCCGTCCATGAGTAGTTTGGTGAGCCAGAAGCCGTCCACGATTGGGCTGAGGACCAGAGCGGCCGGTGCCCGGACAGTCTGGAATCGAGGTTCATCACTGGCATTGAAAGTTATAGCAGTGTCATTCCAGGGGTTTATCTTTGCCACATGGCAAATTTCCGCAGAGCTTCGGTGAGCTCGCTTGCGCATGTTGTTTGAGGCGAAAGTCTCGAAGACTGTAATACCTTATTGTGTCCGTTGGCAGGATGTTGTTCCGCTTTATGGCTTACAAGAAGATCCTCGCCACTTTTTGCCACCTGCCAGAGTATCCAACATGCCCTAAGGCTATGAGTTGGCATTGTATCCGGCGTACTTTGGAGCTTACATGGCCCGTCGAGCAATTCCTCCAATACGGATTCCCGCCCTGGGGTGGGCTTCGGTTTCTTGGGGATTGGATTGGACGTCCTACGAGAGTTCGTTCCTTTAGTTCGGGCAAAGGTTTTGGTGAGAGCGGTACTATCCCAAAATTCTGTTTGGGTCTTCCAAGCGCTCTCCATCACACAGTACTTCCGTACTATGATTGCCAAGTCCGCGAAACGTACTAGGTCACGGCGGCTTATAGCGTTGAGGAGCCCTTCGTCCGTGTAGTTTTTGCAGAAGAACGAGACCATGTTCTCCTCGCGGTAGTCCTTGACCTTGCTAAGCGCAAGGAGGAATGGCCCAGTAATGATGTACCATTTCCTAGGGCTGTTGCCTGATGCGGGAGAGACAATTTAGGTCCAGATAGGTGTTGTCAGCAGAATCCGGATTTTGATCCGATCCGACGCCCAAGGGCGTGGGCGGTTCTGAGCTTAATGGCTCAGAATCCAGAATATCACCAAATTTCTTTGGCCCAACGCCCAACTCTGAGCTTAATGGGTCATGTTTTCCTTTGAGCAGGTTTTCTGCTCGAGGAGTTCGGTAATCCGAACATTATTCGTCCTCAAAGTTGAGGGACAATCCGCGCGTAGTTCCTCCACTATCGCTACCTCATGGGTGGCCGGCGGGGACCTGATGTCCCTTCGGTCAGGTTTAAGCCCAATCCAATCATAGTTCGTAGCGACTCCCAGAGCGGCGATGCGGTCCAAGAGCTCCTTAAGGGAGGAGAGCTCCATTGGATCCATCTATTCGGCGAGTTCTGAACTGACGCGAAGGTTATGACTAATGACTCGAGAGGCCATCATCGGTGCCTCCACCGATGGGGCGGCCATGATAAAGCCGCCTGATCAGAGTGTCTGGCCTACAGCCAGAGCCCCCTCTGAGGTGATGTCGTCCTTGATGAGGAGACGAGCCATCAAGCCTTGCGGCGACGTCCCAGAGGAACTCTCAATGAAAGCACCAATGTCGGTGTCAAAACCGGCGGATCTCGGGTAGGGGGTCCTGATGGTAACAAGAAGTAAGGGACACAGATGTTTACCCAGGTTCGGGCCCTCTCGATGGAGGTAAAACCCTACTTCCTGCTTGATTAATATTGATGATATGGATAGTACAAGAGTAGCTCTACCACAAGATTGTAGAGGCTAAACCCTAGGAGCTAGCCTATGATGGTATGATTGTAATTGCGATCGGCCTTCTAAGGACCAACCTCTCCGGTTTATATAGACACTAGAGAGAGCTAGGGTTTACATGGAGTCGGTTACAAGGAAGGAAATATAATATCCGGATCGCCAAGATTGCCTTCCACGCCAAGGAAAGTCCCATCCGGACACGGGCCGAAGTCTTGAGTCTTGTATCTTCACGCTTCAATAGTCCGGACGTTGTACACAGTCCGGCTGTCCGGATACCCCCTTATCCAGGACTCCCTCACCCGGACTGTCTGGAATTGAGGTTCGTCACTGGCACTGAAGGTTATAGCAGTGTCATTCCACGGATTTATTTTTGCCACGTGGCAGATTTCAGCGAAATTTCGATGAGCTCGCTTGCGTCTATTATTTGAGGTGAAAGTCTCGAAGACTGTCAGTACCGTATTGTTGTCTTTGGCGGGGTGTTGCTCTTCTTTGTGGCTTACCAGAAGATTCTTGCCGCTTTTTGCCACCTGCCGGAGTATCCAACATGCTCTAAGGCTATGCGTTGGTGTAGTATCCGGCGTGTTGTGAATTTTGCATGGCCCATTGAGCCATTTTTCCAATACGGTTCCATGGCTTGGAGTGGGCTTTGGTTTTTTGGGAATTGGATCGGGTAACTTACGAGAATTTGCCCTTTTAGTTCGGACAAAGGATTTAGTGAGAGCCGGATTATCCCAGAAGTCTGTTTGGGTTGTCTAGGTGCTCTCCATCGCACAGTACTTCTGTACTATGGCTGCTAAGTCGTCAAAGTGTACTATGTCACAGCGACTTATAGCATTAAGGATTCCTTTGTTCGTGCAATTTTTGCAGAAAAGTGAGATTGCGTCTTCCTCACGACAGTTCTTAGCCCTATTTAGCACAAGGTGGAATCTGGCCCAGTAGCGATGTACTATCTCTTGGGGCCTGATACGTCTCCAACGTATCTACTTTTCCAAACACTTTTGCCCCTTGTTTTGGACTCTAACTTGCATGATTTGAATGAAACTAACCCAAACTGACGCTGTTTTCAGCAGAACTACCATGATGTTGTTTTATGTGTAGAAAAGAAAAGTTCTCGGAATGTCCGAGAAATCCACGGAGGCACTTTTTGGAATTAATAAGAATTTTTGGCGAAAGAATCAATACCAGGGGGCCCACAAGCTGTCCACGAGATAGGGGGGCACCCCCCCTAGGGCGCGCCCTCCTATCTCGTGGGCCCCCAAGACCTCCACCTACCTCAACTCCAACTCCATATATTCACGTTCGGGGAGAAAAAATCAGAGAGAAAGTTTCATCGCGTTTTACGACATGGAGCCGCCGCCAAGCCCTAATCTCTCTCGGGAGGGCTGATCTGGAGTCCGTTCGGGGCTCCGGGGAGAGGGGTTCGTCGCCGTCGTTATCATCAACCATCCTCCATCACCAATTTCATGATGCTCACCGCCGATCGTGAGTAATTCCATCTTATGCTTGCTGGACGGTGATGGGTTGGATGAGATTTACCATGTAATCAAGTTAGTTTTGTTAGGGTTTGATTCTTTGCATCCACTATGTTCTGAGATTGATGTTGCTATGACTTTGCTATGCCAAATGCTTGTCACTAGGGCCCGAGTGCGATGATTTCAGATCTGAACCTATTATGTTCTCATGAATATATGTGTGTTCTTGATCCTGTCTTGCAAGTCTATAGTCACATATTATGTGTTATGATCCGACAACCCCGAAGTGACAATAATCGGGATACTTCTCGGTGATGACCGTAGTTTGAGGAGTTCATGTATTCACTATGTGCTAATGCTTTGTTCCGGTTCTCTATTAAAAGGAGGCCTTAATATTCCTTAGTTTCCGTTAGGACCCCGCTTCCACGGGAGGGTAGGACAAAAGATGTCATACAAGTTCTTTTCCATAAGCACGTATGACTATTTACGGAATACAGGCCTACATTACATTGATGAATTGGAGCTAGTTATGTGTCACCCTTTGTTATAGCTATTACATGAGGAATCGCATCCGGCATAATTAGCCATCACTGATCCACTGCCTACGAGCTTTTCACATATTGTTCTTCGCTTATTTACTTTTCCGTTGCTACTTTCTACAAAAACCCAAAAACATTTATCTTTACTTTTGTTACCGTTACCTTTATTATCATACCACTTTTGCTACTAAATACTTTGCTGCAGATACTAAGTTATCCAGGTGTGGTTGAATTGACAACTCAACTGCTAATACTCAAGAATATTCTTTGGCTCCCCTTGTGTCGAATCAATAAATTTGGGTTGAATACTTTACCATCGAAAGCTGTTGCGATCCCCTACACTTGTGGGTTATCAAGACTAATTTCTGGTGCCGTTGCCGGGGAGCATAGCTCTATTCTCTGAGTCACTTGGGATTTATATCTGTTGATCACTATGAAGAACTTGAAAGACGACCGAACTACTATTTTGCCCTCAACTACGAGGGGAGGTAAGGAACTGCCATCTAGCCTTGCACTAGATTCTCCTTCTGTTATTAGTAAACTTGCGACACCTAAACCTGCTACTGCTATGAATTCTAATATGTCGCATGTTATTGATGATGCCACTTCTGCTATGAATGATGAAACTACTTCTGTGCGTGATACTACTTTGCCATTAGGTGAATTTCTTGATGAACAACTTGCTAGAGTTAGGGGGAATGAAATTACTGAAGAACCTATTATTAATGATAGTGATGATGAAGGTTCTCCCAGTGATTATGTATTACCTGTTGTCCCTAAGGGTTATGTTATGAATGAAGAAGCTGCTAGGGAAATCTTTGCTTGCAATGATAGATATGATCTTAAGAAATTATTACCTAAATGGAAGCAGCGGTCTCTTAATGCTAGAATGAAACCTGACCCTGCTTTGCTACTTCACCTATCTGTGTTACTCATAAGGATTATGAATTCTCTGTTGATCCTGAGATTATTACACTCTCTGCTCATTTACCCTCTCTGCTCTTCCCAATCTTGGAACCGCCGTTCCCCTTCTTCTTGCTTGAGCCAAAAACCAGAGTTCTTGCTCCTCACCGCCGCCACCGCACCTCCATTGCCTTCAGATCCCTTGCTTCTTCCCAGCCGCCATGGCGCCCAAGGCAAGCAAGGGCAAGGGTGCGGCCAAGGCTGCCGAGGGGGGAGAGGCATCGAAGAACGACTTGGTGATGTTGCGGAAAAAACACGCCCTCTTCAGCTCATTGATCAACGCGCTCACCCTCAGGGATCAGTTCCACTACCTGTGGGGGAGGGAGACGATGGGGCATCCCGCCACGATGGTCATCCCCGCCCCCTTCGCCAAGCGCGGTCCGAAAACTTATCCCTTCTTCGTTGATTATTTTTCCTGTGGTCTTCGCCCCCTTTTCTCCAACTTCTTCAATGACGTCATGCACACATTTGGCTTCCGCCTTCTGGATTTCACGCCAAATGCGATAGCGTGCATGGCTCTCTTAGCCCATCTTTGCGAAGGGTTTGCCGGAGTTCATCCCAGTACGGCACTCTTTCGCCACTATTTCACTCCCCGTATTCAGCCAGAGGACGCTATTTCTGGCTGCGTTGCTTGGATCTCCAGGGCTTCGAGCAAGGGTGTGTATCCGGAGGGAGGCCAGAAGGAGCGTTGGGATGAATGGCGGGGCCGATGGTGCTTGATTGTGGAGGAGGACCCATGATCGTTCTGCGAGGTCCGCCGGACTCCACCGCTTCGCGGCAATGACTGGAGCGATCTCGACCCCAATGACAAGAAGCTCATGGTCGCCACCACCAGAATTCACAGCCTCATCGCCGCCGGCCTCACCCTAGAGATGATTGGGGCTAACTTCAGCCGCCGCGGTATTGCCCCTTTGCATCAAAAGGGGAGACCGGCCTGGGATTTCAAGAATGCAGCGGATATCATGAGGCTCCGCCCTGTCCTGAAGCATAACTTCACGGTGATGCAGCATGCTTCCATTTGCCAGAGGCTCTTCTAGCTCAAGGTCGATGAGGAGGGCAACACCGAGAGGACCGGCAAGGCCGCAAAGACCGGCAAGACCAGCAACCCTTTCAGGTTGCTGGCGGGAGTGCACCCTTTGATCAACAACTCTCGCCTGACTGACATCATTGCTATGTGATACGTCTCCAATGTATCTACTTTTCCAAACACTTTTGCCCTTGTTTTGGACTCTAACTTGCATGATTTGAATGAAACTAACCCGGACTGACGCTGTTTTCAGCAGAACTACCCTGATGTTGTTTTATGTGTAGAAAAGAAAAGTTCTCGGAATGTCCTGGAAATCCACGGAGGCACTTTTTGTAAATAATAAGAATTTTTGGCGAAACAATTAATGCCAGGGGGCCCACAGGCTGTCCACGAGACAGGGGGCGCCCCCCCCCCCCCTAGGGCGCGGCCTCCTATCTCGTGGGTGAAGGAAATATGCCCTAGGGGCAATAATAGAGTTATTATTTATTTCCTTATTTCATGATAAATGTTTATTTTTCATACTAGAATTGTATTAACCGGAAACATAATACATGTGTGAATACATAGACAAACATAGTGTCACTAGTATGCCTCTACTTGACTAGCTTGTTGATCAAAGATGGTAGTGTTTCCTGACCATAGACATGAGTTGTCATTTTATTAACGGGATCACATCATTAGGAAAATGATGTGATTGACTTGACCTATTCTGTTAGCTTAGCACTTGATCGTATAGTATGATGCTATTGCTTTCTTCATGACTTGTACATGTTCCTATGACTATGAGATTATGCAACTCCCGTTTATCGGAGGAACACTTTGTGTGCTACCAAACGTCACAACGTAACTGGGTGATTATAAAGCAGCTCTACAGGTGTCTCCGAAGGTACATGTTGGGTTAGCGTATTTCGAGATTAGGATTTGTCACTCCGATTGTCGGAGAGGTATCTCTGGGACCTCTCGGTAATGCACATCACTATAAGCCTTGCAAGGAATGTAGCTAATGAGTTAGTTACGGAATGATGCATTACGTAATGAGTAAAGAGACTTGCCGGTAACGAGATTGAACTAGGTATTGGATACCGACGATCGAATCTCGGGCAAGTAACATACCAATTACAAAGGGAACAACGTATGTTGTTATGCGGTTTGACCGATAAAGATCTTCGTAGAATATGTAGGAGCCAATATGAGCATCTAGGTTCCGCTATTGGTTATTGACCGAGAATAGTTCTAGGTCATGTCTACATAGTTCTTGAACCCGTAGGGTCCGCACGCTTAACGTTACGATGACAGTTTTATTATGAGTTTATATGTTTTTATGTACCGAAGGAGTTTGGAGTCCCGAATGAGATCGGAGACATGACGAGGAGTCTCGAAATGGTCAAGACATAAAGATCGATATATTGGACGACTATATTCGGACATCGGAAGGGTTCTGAGTGATTCGGGTATTTTCGGGGGTACCGGGGAGTTACGGGAATATGAGGAAGAAGCAATGGGCCTCATGGGCCAAGTGGTGGAAGAGAGGAGGCAGGGCGCGCGGCCCCCCTAGCCCAAACCGAATTGGACTAGGGGGCCGGCCCCCCTTTCCTCCTTTTCCTCCCTCTCTTTCCTTCTCCTTCTCCTTCCCTTCCTTCCCCTCTCCTAGTTGGACTAGGAAAGAAGGGAGTCCTACTCCCGGTGGGAGTAGGACTCCTCCCTGGCGCGCCCTCCCTTGGCCGGCCGCCCCCTCCCCCTTGCTCCTTTATATACGGGGGCAGGGGGGCACCCCATGACACACAAGTTGATCTTCAAGATCGTTCCTTAGCCGTGTGCGGTGCCCCCTCCACCACATTCCACCTCGGTCATATCGTCGCGGAGTTTAGGCGAAGTCCTGCGCTGGTAGAACATCATCATCGTCACCACGCCGTCGTTCTGACGAACTCATCCCCGACACATTGCTGGATCGGAGTCCGGGGATCGTCATCGAGCTAAACGTGTGCTGAACTCGGAGGTGCCATATGTTCGGTACTTGGATCGGTTGGATCGTGAAGACGTACGACTACATCAACCGTGTTGTCATAACGCTTCCGCTTACGGTCTACGAGGGTACGTGGACAACACTCTCCCCTCTCGTTGCTATGCATCACCATGATCTTGCGTGTGCGTAGGAATTTTTTTGAAATTACTACGTTCCCCAACAGTGGCATCCGAGCCTGGTTTTATGCGTAGGTGTCATATGCACGAGTAGAACACAAGTGAGTTGTGGGCGATACAAGTCATACTGCTTACCAGCATGTCATACTTTGGTTCAGCGGTATTGTGAGATGAAGCGGCCCGGACCGATATTACGCGTACGCTTACGCGAGACTGGTTTCACCGTTACGAGCACTCGTGCTTAAAGGTGACTGGCGGGTGTCTGTCTCTCTCACTTTAGTTGAACCGAGTGTGGCTACGCCCGGTCCTTGCGAAGGTTACAACAGCACTAACTTGACGAGCTATCGTTGTGGTTTTGATGCGTAGGTAAGGACGGTTCTTGCTAAGCCCATAGCAGCCACGTAAAATTTGCAACAACAAAGTAGAGGACGTCTAACTTGTTTTTGCGGGGCATGTTGTGATGTGATATGGTCAAGACGTGATGCTATATTTTATTGTATGAGATGATCATGTTTTGTAACCGAAGTTATCGGAAACTGGCAGGAGCCATATGGTTGTCACTTTATTGTATGAAATGCAAACACCCTGTAATTGCTTTACTTTATCACTAAGCGGTAGCGATAGTCGTAGAAGCAATAGATGGCGTAACAACAATTATGCTACGATGGAGATCAAGGTGTCGCGCCAGTGATGATGGTGATCATGACGGTGCTTCGGAGATGGAGATCACAAGCACAAGATGATGATGGCCATATCATATCACTTATATTGATTGCATGTGATGTTTATCCTTTATGCATCTTATCTTGCTTTGATTGACGGTAGCATTTTAAGATGATCTCTCACTAAAAATTATCAAGAAGTGTTCTCCCTGAGTATGCACCATTGCGAAAGTTCTTCGTGCTGAGACACCACGTGATGATCGGGTGTGATAGGCTCTACGTTCAAATACAACGGGTGCAAAACAGTTGCACACGCGGAATACTCAGGTTAAACTTGACGAGCCTAGCATATAACAGATATGGCCTCAAAACACGAAGACCGAAAGGCCGAACCTGAATCATATAGTAGATATGATCAACATAGTGATGTTCACCATTGAAACTACTCCATCTCACGTGATGATCGGACATGGTTTAGTTGATTTGGATCAAATGATCACTTAGATGACTAGAGAGATGTCTGTCTAAGTGGGAGTTCTTAAGTAATATGATTAATTGAACTTAAATTTATCATGAACTTAGTCCTGGTAGTATTTTGCAAATTATGTTGTAGATCAATAGCTTGCGTTGTTGCTTTCATATGTTTATTTTGATATGTTCCAAGAGAAAATTGTGTTGAAAGATGTTAGTAGCAATGATACGGATTGGATCCGTGATCTGAGGTTTATCCTCATTGCTGCACAGAAGTATTATGTCCTTAATGCACCGCTAGGTGACAGACCTATTGCAGGAGCAGATGCATACGTTATGAACGTCTGGCTAGCTCAATATGATGAATACTTGATAGTTTAGTGCACCATGCTTAACGGCTTAGAATTGGGACTTCAAAGACGTTTTGAACGTCATGGACCATATAAGATGTTCCAGGTATTGAAGTTAATATTTCAAGCAAATACCCGAGTTCAGAGATATGAAGTCTCCAACAAGTTCTATAGCTAAAAGATGGAGGAGAATCGCTCAACTAGTGAGCATGTGCTCAGGTTGTCTGGGTACTTCAATCGCTTGAATCAAGTGGGACTTAATCTTCCAGATAAGATAGTGATTGACAGAATTCTCGAGTCACCATCACTAAGTTACTAGAACTTCATGATGAACTATAGTATGCAAGGGATGACAAAAATGATTCCCGAGCTCTTCGTGATGTTGAAATCGACGAAGGTAGAAATCAAGAAAGAGCATCAAGTGTTGATGATTGACAAGACCAATAGTTTCAAGAGAATGGCAAAGGGAAAGAAAGGGAACTTCAAGTGGAAAGACAAGCAAGTTGTCACTCCTGCGAAGAAGCCCAAAGCGAGACCATAGCCTGAAACTGAGTGCTTACACTGCAAAGGAAATAGTCACTGGAAGCGGAAATGCCCTGAATATTTGGTAGATAAGAAGGATGGCAAAGTGAACAAGGGTATATTTGATATACAGGTTATTAATGTGTGCCTTACTAGTTTTTATAGTAGCCCCTAAGTATTTGATACTTGTTCGGTTGCTAAGATTAGTAATTCGAAACAGGAGTTACAGAATAAACAGAGACTAGTTGAAGGGGAAGTGACGATGAGTGTTGGAAGTAGTTCCAAGATTGATATGATCATCATCGCACACTCCCTATACTTTCGGGATTAGTGTTAAACCTAAATAAATGTTATTTGGCGTTTGCTTTGAGCATGAATATGATTTGGTCATGTTTATTGCAATACGGTTATTCATTTAAAGTTAGAGAATAAATTGTTATTCTGTTTACATGAATAAGACCTTCGATGGTCATACACCCAATGAACATAATTTGTTGGATCTCGATCGTAGTGATACACATATTCATAATATTGATGCCAAAAGATGCAAAGTTAATAATGATAGTGCAACTTATTTGTGGCACTGCCATTTGGGTCATATCGGTGTAAAGCGCATGAAGAAACTCCATAAAGATGGATTTTCGGAATCACTTGGTTGTGAATCATTTGATGCTTGCGAACCGTGCCTTTTGGGCAAGATGACTAAAACTCCATTCTCCGGAACAATGGAACGAGCTACTAACTTGTTGGAAATAATACATACTGATGTATGCGATCCAATGAGTGTTGATGCTCGTGGCAAGTATCATTATTTTCTGACCTTCACAAGATGCGCAGATATGGGTATATCTACTTGATGGAACATAAGTCTGAAATAGTTGAAAGGTTCAAAGAATTTCAGAGTGAAGTAGAAAAATCATCGTAACAAGAAAATAAAGATTCTGCGATCTGATCGCGGAGACGAATATTTGAGTTACGAGTTTGGTCTTCAATTAAAACAATGTGGAATAGTTTTACAGCTCATGCCACCTGGAACACCACAACATTATGGTGTGTCCGAACGTCGTAACCGCACTTTATTGGATATGGTGCGATCTATGATGTCTCTTACTGATACACCACTATCATTTTGGGGTTATGCATTAGAGACAGCTGCATTCATGTTTAATAGGGCACCATCTAAATCCGTTGAGACGACACCGTATGAACTATGGTTTAGCAGTAAACCTAAGTTGTCGTTTCTTAAAGTTTGGGGCTGCAAAGCTTATGTGAAAAAGTTTCATCCTGATAAGCTCAAACCCAAATCGGAGAAGTGCGTCTTCATAGAATACCCAAAGGAAACTGTTGGGTACACCTTCTATCACAGATCCGAAGGCAAGATATTCGTTGCTAAAAATGGATCCTTTCTAGAGAAGGAGTTTCTCTCGAAAGAAGTGAGTGGGAGGAAAGTAGAACTTGATGAGGTAACTGTACCTTCTCCTGAATTGGAAAATAGTTCATCACTAAAATCAGTTCCAGTGATTCCTACACCAATTAGTGAGGAAGCTAATGATGATGATCATGAAACTTCAGATCAAGTTACTACAGAACCTCGTAGGTCTTCCAAAGTACGGTCCGCACCAGAGTGGTACGGTAATCCTGTTCTGGAAGTCATGTTACTAGACCATGATAAACCTACGAACTATGAGGAAGCGATGATGAGCCCAGATTCGGCGAAATGGCTGGAGGCCATGAAATCTGAGATGGGATCCATGTATGAAAACAAAGTGTTGACTTTGATTGACTTACCCGATGATCGGCAAGCCATAGAAAATAAATGGATCTTCAAGAGGAAGACGGACACTGATAGTAGTGTTACTATCTACAAAGCTCGACTTGTTGTGAAAGGTTTTTCGACAAGTTCAAGATGTTGAATACAATGAGATTTTCTCACTCGTATCGATGCTTAAGTCTGTCCGAATCATGTTCGCAATTGCCACATTTTATGAAATGTGGCAAAAGGATGCCAAAACTGCATTCCTTAATGAATTTATTAAAGAAGAGTTGTATATGATGCAACCAGAAGGTTTTGTCAATCCTAAAGGTGCTAACAAAGTGTGCAAGCCCCAGCGATCCATTTATGAACTGGCACAAGCCTCTCGGAGTTGGAATATACGCTTTGATGAGTTGATCAAAGCATATGGTTTTATACTGACTTTTTGAGAAGCCTGTATTTACAAGAAAGTGATTGGGAGCTCTGTAGCATTTCTAATATTATATGTGGATGACATATTGTTGATTGGAAATGATATAGAAATTCTGGATAGCATGAAAGGATACTTGAATAAGAGTTTTTCAAAGCAAGACCTCGGTGAAGCTGCTTACACATTGAGCATCAAGATCTATATAGATAGATCAAGACGCTTGATAAGATTTTTTCAATGAGTACATACCTTGATAAATTTTTGAAATAGTTCAAAATGGAACAGTCAAAGAAGGAGTTCTTGCCTGTGATGCAAAGGTGTGAAGTTGAGTAAGACTCAAGACCCGACCATGGCAGAAAATAGAAAGAGAATGAAAAGTCATTCCCTATGCCTCAGTCATAGGTTCTATAAAGTATGTTATGCTGTGAACCAGACCTATTGTATACCTTGCTCTGAATTTGACAAAGGAATACAATTTTGATCTAAGAGTAGATCACTGGACAGCGGTCAAGAATATCCTTAGTGAGGACTAAGGAGATGTTTCTCGATTATGGAGGGGATAAAAGAGCCCGTCGTAAAAAACTTACAACGATGCAAGCTTTTACACCAATCCAGATGACTCTAAGTCTCAATCTGGATACATATTGAAAGTGGGAGAAATTAGCTAGAGTATCTCCGTGTAGAGCATTGTGGACATAGAATATTTGCAAAATACATACGGCTCTGAATATAACAGACCCGTTGACTAAACTTCTCACACAAGCAAAACATGATCGTACCTTAGTACTCTTCGGGTGTTAATCACATAGCGATGTGAACTAGATTATTGACTCTAGTAAACCCTTTGGGTGTTGATCACATGACAATGTGAACTATGGGTATTAATCACATACAGATGTGAATATTGGTGTTAAATCACATGGCGATGTGAACTAGATTATTGACTCTAGTGCAAGTGGGAGACTGAAGGAAATATGCCCTAGAGGCAATAATAAAGTTATTATTTATTTCCTTATTTCATGATAAATGTTTATTATTCATGCTAGAATTGTATTAACCAGAAACATAATACACGTGTGAATACATAGACAAACATAGTGTCAATAGTATGCCTCTACTTGACTAGTTTGTTGATCAAAGATGGTAGTGTTTCCTAACCATAGACATGAGTTGTCATTTGATTAACGGGATCACATCATTAGGAGAATGATGTGATTGACTTGACCCATTCCGTTAGCTTAGCACTTGATCGTTTAGTATGTTGCTATTGCTTTCTACATGACTTATACATGTTCCTATGACTATGAGATTATGCAACTCCCGTTTACCGGAGGAACACTTTGTGTGCTACCAAACGTCACAACGTAACTGGGTGATTATAAAGGAGCTCTACAGGTGTCTCCGAAGGCACATGTTGGGTTGGCGTATTTCGAGATTAGGATTTGTCACTCCAATTGTCGGAGAGGTATCTCTGGGCCCTCTCGGTAATGCACATCACTATAAGCCTTGCAAGCAATGTAGCTAAAGAGTTAGTTATGGAATGATGCATTACGTAACGAGTAAAGAGACTTGCCGGTAACGAGATTGAACTAGGTATTGGATACCGACAATCGAATCTCGGGCAAATAACATACCGATCACAAAGGGAACAACGTATGTTGTTATGTGATTTGACCGATAAACATCTTCGTAGAATATGTAGGAGCCAATATGAGCATCCAGGTTCCGCTATTGGTTATTGACCGAGAATAGTTCTAGGTCATGTCTACATAGTTCTCGAACCCGTAGGGTCCGCACGCTTAACGTTACGATGAGAGTTTTATTATGAGTTTATAAGTTTTGATGTACCGAAGGAGTTCGGAGTCCCGGATGAGATCGGGGACATGACGAGGAGTCTCGAAATGGTCGAGACGTAAAGATCGATATATTGGACGACTATATTCGGACATCGGAAGGGTTCCGAGTGATTCGGATATTTTCGGGGGTACCGGGGAGTTACGGGAATACGAGGAAGAAGCAATGGGCATCATGGGCCAAGTGGTGGAAGAGAGGAGGCAGGGCGCGCGGCCCCCCTAGCCCAAACCGAATTGGACTAGGGGGCCGGCCCCCCTTTCCTCCTTTTCCTCCCTCTCTTTCCTTCTCCTTCTCCTTCCCTTCCTTCCCCTCTCCTAGTTGGATTAGGAAAGGAGGGAGTCCTACTCCCGGTGGGAGTAGGACTCCTCCCTGGCGCGCCCTCCCTTGGCCGGCCGCCCCCTCCCCCTTGCTCCTTTATATACGGGGGCAGGGGGGCACCCCATG
Source organism: Triticum dicoccoides (assembly GCF_002162155.2). Taxonomy (NCBI): domain Eukaryota; kingdom Viridiplantae; phylum Streptophyta; class Magnoliopsida; order Poales; family Poaceae; genus Triticum; species Triticum dicoccoides. The sequence goes on along the minus strand of NC_041391.1, from coordinate 108,940,338 downwards.
ACACACAAGTTGATCTTCAAGATTGTTCCTTAGCCGTGTGCGGTGCCCCCTCCACCATATTCCACCTCGGTCATATCGTCGCGGAGTTTAGGCGAAGCCCTGCGCCGGTAGAACATCATCATCATCACCACGCCATCGTGCTGACGGAACTCATCCCCGACACTTTGCTGGATCAGAGTCCGGGGATCGTCATTGAGCTGAACGTGTGCTGAAATCGGAGGTGCCGTACGTTCGGTACTTGGATCGGTCGGATCGTGAAGACGTACGACTACATCAACCGCGTTGTCATAACGCTTCCGCTAACGGTCTACGAGGGTACGTGGACAACACTCTCCCCTCTCGTTGCTATGCATCACCATGATCTTGCGTGTGCGTAGGAATTTTTTTGAAATTACTACGTTCCCCAACAGTGGGTCCCCTGGACCTCCACCGATGTCAACTCCAACTCCATATATTCACGTTCGGGGAGAAAAAAATCGAAGGGAAAGTTTCATTGCATTTTATGACACGGAGCCGCCGCCAAGCCCTAATCTCTCTCGGGAGGGCTGAGCTGGAGTCCGTTTGGGGCTCCGGAGAGGGGGATTCGTCGCCGTCGTCATCATCAACCATCCTCCATCACCAATTTCATGATGCTCACCGCCGTGCGTGAGTAATTCCATCGTATGCTTGTTGGACGGTGATGGGTTGGATGAGATTTACCATGTAATCAAGTTAGTTTTGTTAGGGTTTGATCCCTAGTATCCACTATGTTCTGAGGTTGATGTTGCTATGACTTTGCTATACTTAATGCTTGTCACTAGGGCCCGAGTGCCATGATTTCAAATCTGAACCTATTATGTTTTCATGAATATATGTGTGTTCTTGATCCTATCTTGCAAGTCTATAGTCACCTATTATGTGTTATGATCCGACAACCCTGAAGTGACAATAATCGGGATACTTCTCGGTGATGACCGTAGTTTGAGGAGTTCATGTATTCACTATGTGCTAATGCTTATTTCTAGTTCTCTACTAAAAGGATGCCTTAATATCCCTTAGTTTCCGCTAAGACCCCGCTGCCACGGGAGGGTAGGACAAAATATGTCATGCAGGTTCTTTTCCATAAGCACGTATGACTATTTACGGAATACATGCCTACATTACATTGATGAATTGGAGCTAGTTATGTGCCACCCAATGTTATAGCTATTACATGAGGAATCGCATCCGGCATAATTATCCATCACTGATCCATTGCCTACGAGCTTTTCATATATTGTTCTTCGCTTATTTACTTTTCCGGTGCTACTGTTACAACTACTACAAAAACCCAAAAACATTTATCTTTACTTTTGCTACCGTTACTATTATTATCATACCACTTTTGCTACTAAACACTTTGCTGCAGATACTAAGTTATCCAGGTGTGGTTGAATTGACAACTCAACTTCTAATATTCAAGAATATTCTTTGGCTCCCCTTGTGTCAAATCAATAAATTTGGGTTGAATACTTTACCCTCGAAAGCTGTTGCGATCCCCTACACTTGTGGGTTATCAAGACTAATTTCTGGCGCCGTTGCCGGGGAGCATAGCTCTATTCTCTTAGTCACTTGGGATTTATATTTGTTGATCACTACGAAGAACTTCAAAGACGCTAAAACCAAGATTTTGCCCTCAACTACGAGGGGAGGCAAGGAACTGCCATCTGGCTGTGCACTAGATTCTCCTTCCGTTATTAGTAGGCTTGCGACACCTAAACCTACTACTGCTATGAATTCTGATATGTCGCATGTTATTGATGATGCCACTTCTGCTATGCATGATGAAACTACTTCTGTGCGTGATACTACTTTACCATTAGGTGAATTTCTTGATGAACAACTAGCTAGAGTTAGGGGGAATGAAATTACTAAAGAACCTATTATTGATGATAGTGATGATGAAGGTTCCCCCAATTATTATGTATTACCTGTTGTTCCTAAGGGTTATGTTATGAATGAAGAAGCTGCTAGGGAAATTTTTGCTTGCAATGATAGATATGATCTTAAGAAATTATTAGCTAAATGGAAGCAGCAGTCTCTTAATGCTAGAATGAAACCTGATCCTGCTTTTGCTACTTCACCTATCTGTGTTACTGATAAGGATTATGAATTCTCTATTGATCCTGAGATTATTAATTTAGGTGAATCTGATCCTTTTAATGGCCTTGAATCTGAAACTCTTGTGGCACATCTTACCAAGTTGAATGATATAGCCACCCTGTTTACTAATGATGAGAAGTCTCGCTATTTATATATCCTTAAGATATTTCCATTCTCATTAAAGGGTGATGCTAAGACTTGGTATAATTCTCTTGCTCCTGGTTGTGTGCGTAGTCCCCAGGATATGATTTATTACTTCTCTGCTAAATATTTCCCTGCTCATCAGAAACAAGCTGCCTTGCGGGAAATATATAATTTTGTGCAAATCAAAGAAGAGAGTCTCCCACAAGCTTGGGGGAGGCTTCTCCGTTTACTTAATGCTTTTCCCGATCATCCTATTAAGAAAAATGAAATAATTGATATATTTTATAATGGACTAACCGATGCTTTCAAGGACTACTTGGATAGTTGTGCTGGTTGTGTTTTAAGGGAAAGAACAGTCGACGAAGCTGAAATATTGTTAAATAATATGTTGACTAATGAAAATAATTGGACTCTTCCCGAGTCAGTTCCTGAAGTAAATCCTGAACCAATTGAGCCAACTCCTGAGCCTATTCCTAAAACCACTCCGAAGAAGAAAGGTGTTTTATTTCTCAGTCCTGAAGATATGCAAGAGGCAAAGAAATCAATGAAAGAAAAAGGTATTAAAGCTGAAGATGTTAAGAATTTACCTCCTATTGAAGAAATACATGGTCTTAATATACCGCCTGAAGAACCACATTGTCTTGATAACCCGACACAGGTAGTAAATGTAAATTCTCTCTATAGATATGATAAAGTTGAAATACCCTCTACTAAATTCCATAGCCCATGCTTAGATGAATTTGATGACTTTATAGCTAGACAAGAAAGTTTTAATGCTTATGTTGGTAGAGAGTTAAAGAATAATGCTTTCGAGATAGGACGTGTAAGCGATAATCTGGCTAGAGTTAAAAATGAACTTCACCTCGTTAGCAAGTATGCTTCTATGGTTGCTACTCAAGATGAGCAAGTACTTAAAGCTCAAAATGATTTGCTTGATGAATTAAATAATAAAAATGACTTTGCTGTTAGAGTGGCTACTAGAACTGGTAGAATGACTCAGGAACCTTTGTATCCCGAAGGCCACCCTAAGAGAATCTAGCAAGATTCTCAGAGAAATAATTTAGAGGCACCTAGTTCTTCTAAGAAGAAGAAAAAGAAAAACGATAGAACTTTGCATGCTTCTAGTGAACCTACTGTAGACACACTTGAGAATCTCAATGATATTTCTATTTCTGATGCTGAAACTCAATCAGTTGATGAACATGAACCTAGTGATAATGTGAATGATAATGTTCATGTTGATGCTCAACCTAGCAAAAACAATGATGTAGAAATTGAACCTGTTGTTGATCTTGATAACCCACAATCAAAGAATCAACATTATGATAAGAGAGATTTTGTTGCTAGGAAGCACGGTAAAGAAAGAGAACCATGGGTTCAGAAACCCATGCCCTTTCCTCCTAAACCATCCAAGTCAAAGGATGATGAGGATTTTGAGCGCTTTGCTGAAATGATTAGACCTATTTTCTTACGTATGTGCTTAACTGATATGCTTAAAGTAAATCCTTATGCTAAGTATATGAAGGATATCATTACAAATAAAAGAAAGATACCGGAAGCTGAAATTTCCACCATGCTCGCTAATTACACTTTTAAGGGTGGAATACCAAAGAAACTTGTAGATCCGGGTGTTCCAACTATACCATGCTCCATTAAAAGAAATTATGTTAGAACTGCTTTATGTGATCTTGGAGCCGGTGTTAGTGTTATGCCTCTCTGTCTATATCGTAGACTTCAATTGAATAAGTTGACACCTACTGAAATATCTTTGCAAATGATTGATAAATGAACTGCTATACCTATTGGTATTTGTGAGGATGTGCCTGTTATGGTGGCAAATGTCACTATCTTAACAGACTTTGTTATTCTTGATATTCCCGAGGACGATAGTATGTCTATTATCCTTGGTAGGCCTTTTCTTAATACTGCAGGGGCTGTTATTGATTGCAACAAAGGCAATGTCACTTTTCATGTTAATGGTAATGAGCATATGGTACACTTTCCAAGGAAACAATCTCAAGTTCATAGCATCAATTCTATTGAAAAAGTTCCAACTATCATTTTTGGAGGTTTTGAATTTCCTCTTCCTACTGTCAAGAAAAAGTATGATATTCTTATTATTGGGGATTTTCATATCCCCGCTGAGGTAACTTAGTGTTATTCAAAATTTCTCTGGTTCCGTGTTATTTGGAATGAGTTTGTTAACAAGACTTGATCAACCTTGTTAGTGGATTCGTTTTGATGATCATGAGATGGATGAAACTAGAAGGCACAACCTTCTGTACCCTCTTTTTACTCCCTGTTATTTAGATTAAATAAAGCAAAATTAGTATTATCTGTCTGTTTTTTGAATTATCCATGCATTAAAAAATAGTCCGAAAATAAAAGTGCTCCAAAAGCCCTGCAAATTTAGTATGATTTTTTCTAGAATATTTGAGGATTTTAGGCACTAAAAACACTGCAGGAGGGGCAAGCACCGGGCCACGAGAGTGGAGGGCATCCCCCCCCTATAGGGAGCGCCCCCTTGTCTCGCGGGCCCCTGGTGGCCCCCCTCCACTTATGCCAGCACCCACACACTTCATCTTCTACCCAAAAAAATCCTCATCCAGCTCCAGCACGAGTTTTAGCTCATTTTGCTGCGATTTTCGATCTCCTTGCTCAAAGCCCCATTTACAAAACTGCTTTGGGAGATTGTTGCTTGGTATGTGACTCCTCCATTGGTCCAATTAGTTTTTGTTCTAGTGCTTTATTCATTGCAAATTTTTGCTGCATAGGTGACCCTGTTCTTGAGCTTGCATGTTAAATTTATGAGGTCCCAAGCAATTCTAAGGCATGATATAGGCTCTAGGCACTTGTAGGAGTAGTCGCTATCAATCTTGTTTAGTTTTATTCACTTTTATTTTGAAGTTACTAAAATTTCAGAATTTTTCAGAAAAAGAATTATGCTTAGAAGAATGTACCAAGGTGATTCCTTGGCAAAGAAAGGGCCAAGGATTGCTATACGTGAGCAAGATGTTGAACTGCCGATGGACGCAAATGTATGGGCTTGTGAGTGGCCATCCGATGATTTTATGGTCGAAGCAGGCTTTAATGAGGAATTTTACGCGTATGTGCGTAATGCCGAGCTGGAGGACTTCTTACAAGATAAGTGTCCTCAATACTATCAATTGACTGACCCCTTTGTGCGGAGGTTCCAATATATCTGTACGCGTAATTCTCCTAGTGTTATGTTTGATATTTATGATACATCTTATACCATGGATTTAGAGGATTTCACAACAGCTTGCAAACTCCCGCAGTGAGGTAATATTAATGATCCTCGCAAATCTGAATTTCGAGATTTTCTTGCTAGTATTACTATGGGAGAATCTAGGGACATAGCACAAGCTACCATAGGGAGCATTCATTTTCCTGCTATACATTATTTTGCTCTCTTTATTGGTAGATGCATTAACGGTAAGGATGAAGCATGTCACATGTGTTTCCCTGATCTTTGTGTCCTCAAGAGTGTTGTGTCGGGTTATAAAGGTTATAACTTGGGGACAATAGTTGCACGTAGGTTACAGAATAATAGTAGAAAGGGAGATTTATTTGGAGGAATTTATGCAACCTGTGTGGCAAATTATCTTAATATAGCCCCACGAGAGGGGGATATGATTTTACCTCCTGTTTATTTGGATAAACAAGCTATGTTCAGTCATCATTTTCTTGAGAGGAATGAACAATTCCTCCATTATCGACTAATCTATAATAGACGCAACGTCGTCCCTGTTACTCTTCCTGCTCCCTACCTTTTTGATTATCAGGCAAAAGTAAGATATGTTGTCACCAAGGAGGAAGCAGCTGAATACGAGAGGGGAATGGAGGCAGCTCGCCAACACACTGCCGCTCAGGAGGCGGTTGCCTCTGCATCTCAGTACAACCCCGGTTTCACTTATGGATATCAGCCAGGCGGTCCTTGGTACTAGACCAACTTAGGCCAAAAGCCTAAGCTTGGGGGAGTACGTATTTCTCACCGACTTTACATTCATATTCACACACTAGTTGTCGCTGCTCATACTCTTTCATTGTATTATCCAGGTTAGTTTAAATTTCTTTTTCTAGTTTTCTTCTTGTGTGTTTGATAAACTTTAAGAAAAAACAAAAAAAAATAGTTAGTTTAATTTTCATGCTTGTAGTAGAAATTAAAATGAAAACCCGAAAAGATTTCTAGTTCTTCTTTTTACTTGTTGGGAGCTTTCCCGTGTAAATAGTTTTATTTTCTTTCTTTTGGGGATCGAGAAGACTATAATGAAAATGCTTAGTGGCTCTCATATGCATGATTGTTTATTTAATCTAGAGACCATATTACTTGTCTTCTCTCTTGAGTTGAATGCTTGCAGATTCCAGCTTAGTCCAAAGCACGTGCACTCTTATTATTATACACATCGTTCGGTCGTGTGAGCGAAAGGCAATAATGACGATCTATGATGGACTTATTGGGATGAGAAAAGCTGGTATGAACTCGACCTCTCTTGTTTTGGTAAATATGATGAGTTCATCGTTTTTGAGTCGGCCTATTATGAAGTAAACATATTTGCAATGACATTTAGAGATTATAGTTGCTTGTGCCATACTTGATTAGCTATGAGTTATAATGGTTTACCTTGCGTGCCAACATGCTATTAGAATGATTATGATGTGATATGATGGGATGGTATCCTCCTTTAAATGAATTGAGTGACTCGACTTGGCACATGTTCACGCATGTAGTTGAATCAAATCAACATAGCCTTCATGATATTTATGTTCATGGTGGATTATATCCTACTCATGCTTGTATTCGGTGTAAATTAATTTTAATGCATGTTTACGACTGTTGTTGCTCTCTCAATTGGTCGCTTCCCAGTCTTTTGCTAGCCTTCACCTGTACTAAGCGGGAATACTGCTTGTGCATCCAAACTCCATAAACCCCAAAGTTGTTAAATATGAGTCCACTATACCTACCTATATGCGGTATTTACTTGCCGTTCCAAGTAAATTTGTATGTGCCAAACTCCAAACCTTCTAATGAAATTCTGTTTTGTATGCTCGAGCAGCTCATGTTACAACTAGGGCTGCCTATATCTTCCATGCTAGGTGGGTTATTCTCAAGAGGAGTGGACTCCGCTCCTCATTCACGAGAAAGGGCCGGTAACCGGGATGCCCAGTCCCATGATCCAAAAAGGTGAAAGCAAGTCAAAATAATTAAACAAAACTCCCCCGGGGATGTTGTTAGTTGGAGGCACTCGTTGTTTCGAGCAAGCCACGGATTGATCCTTGTTGGTGGTTGGGGGAGTATAAACCTTTACCATTCTGTTTGGGAACTACCTATAATGCATGTAGTATGGAAGATACAACCATCTCATAGTTGTTGCGTTGACAGCAAAAGTATGCCACTCAAAATGTTATTCAATCTCTATTTTAAAATCGAGCTCTGGCACCTCTACAAATCCCTGCTTCCCTCTGTGAAGGGCCTATCTATTTACTTTTATGTTGAGTCATCACCCTTCTTATTAAAAAGCACCCGCTGGAGAGCACACTGTCATTTGCATTCATTATTATTGGTTTATATTGGGTATGACTTGACTGGATCTCTTTTACCATGAATTACAATGTTTAGTCAGTCCTTGATCTTTAAAGGTGCTCTGCATTTATGTTTTGCGGTCTCAGAAAGGGCTAGTGAGATACCATTTTGTTATATCATGTTATGATTGTTTTGAGAAAGTGTTGTCATCCGAGTTTTATTATTATGGCTCGCTAGCTGATTATGCTATTGATATGAGTAATTGTGAGACCTAAGTGTTATTTTGAGTATGGTTAGTTCATAATATTTGATGAAACTTGAATGCTGGCTTTTCATGTTACAACAACAAGAGAAAATAGAGTTTGTAAAAGTTTTTCTTTATCACTTTCAGTTTATCAACTGAATTGCTTGAGGACAAGCAAAGGTTTAAGCTTGGGGGAGTTGATACGTCCCCAACGTATCTACTTTTCCAAACACTTTTTCCCTTGTTTTGGACTCTAACTTGCATGATTTGAATGAAACTAACCCGGACTAACGCTGTTTTCAGCAGAACTGCCATGATGTTGTTTTATGTGTAGAAAAGAAAAGTTCTCGGAATGTCCTGGAAATCCACGGAGGCACTTTTTGGAATTAATAAAAAAATTCGCGAAAGAATAAATACCAGGAGGCCCACAGGCTGTCCACGAGACAGGGGGCTCCCCCCCCCTAGGGCGCACCCTCCTATCTTGTGGGCCCCCTGCACCTCCACCGACCTCAAATCCAACTCCATATATTCACGTTCGGGGAGAAAAAAATTAGAGAGAAAGTTTCATCGCGTTTTACGACACGGAGCCACCGCCAAGCCCTAATCTCTGTCGGGAGGGCTGATCTGGAGTCCGTTCGGGGCTCCGGAGAGGGGGATTCGTCGCCGTCGCCATCATCAACCATCCTCCATCACCAATTTCATCATGCTCGCTGCCGAGCGTGCATAATTCCATCGTAGGCTTGCTGGACGGTGATGGGTTGGATGAGATTTACCATGTAATCAAGTTAGTTTTGTTAGGGTTTGATCCCTAGTATCCACTATGTTCTGAGATTGATGTTGCTATGACTTTGTTATGCTTAATGCTTGTCACTAGGGCCCAAGTGCCATGATTTCAGATCTGAATCTACTATGTTCTCATGAATATATGTGTGTTCTTGATCCTATCTTGCAAGTCTATAGTCACCTATTATGTTTTATGATCCGACAACCCCGAAGTGACAATAATTGGGATACTTCTCGGTGATGACCGTAGTTTGAGGAGTTCATGTATTCACTATGTGCTAATGCTTTGTTTAGGTTCTCTATTAAAAGGAGACCTTAATATCCCTTAGTTTCCGTTAGGACTCCGCTTCCACGGGAGGGTAGGACAAAAGATGTCATACAAATTCTTTTCCATAAGCACGTATGACTATTTACGGAATACATGCCTACATTACATTGATGAATTAGAGCTAGTTTTGTGTCACCCTATGTTATAGCTATTACATGAGGAATCGCATCCGGCATAATTATCCATCACTGATCCATTGCCTACGAGCTTTTCACATATTGTTCTTCGCTTATTTACTTTTCTGATGTTACAACTACTACAAAAACCCAAAAACATTTATCTTTACTTTTGTTACCGTTACCTTTATTATCATACCACTTTTGCTACTAAATACTTTTCTGCAGATACTAAGTTATCCAGGTGTGGTTGAATTGACAACTCAACTGCTAATACTCAAGAATATTCTTTGGCTCCCCTTGTGTCGAATCAATAAATTTGGGTTGAATACTTTACCCTCGAAAGCTGTTGTTATCCCCTACACTTGTGGGTTATCAGGGCCCTTGTCTGATATAAGAGAGATGGTTTAAGTCTGGGTTGGTGGGTGTAGCTGAATCTGGATTCTGATCCGATCTAACGCCCGGGGCAGAGGAGCTTCCGGGCTTGACAGCTCGGGATCCAGGGCGCTGCCTGATTTTTCCGTCCTGATGCCCGATTCTAAGTCCGGGGTCTGGGTCATGTTCTCCCGCGAGCGGGTATCCGGCTCAGAGAGCTCGGTGATCCGGTCATAATTCGTCCTCAAAGTAGAGGGATGATCCATGTGTGGCTCTTCCACTACCGCTATCTCGTGGGTGACCTATGGGGTTTTAATATCCCTCTGGTCGGGTTTAAGCCAGATCAGATAATAGTCTGGAGCAACTCCCAAAGCGGTGATGCGATCCAAGAGCTCATTGAGGGAGGAGAGATCTATTGGATTCATCTGTTCGGCGAGTTCCCAATTGATGTGGAGGCTATTTTTGATGACCTGAGAGGTCATCGTCGACGCGGAAGCCGATCGGGCGGCCATGACGAAGCCGCCTAGTCGGAGAGTTTGGCCTACCGCCAGCGCTCCCCCAGAGGTGATGTTGTCCTTGACAATGAGATGGGCCATCGAGCCTTGCAGCAATGGCATAGAGGAACTCTCAATGAAAGCACCAATGTCGGTGTCAAAACTGGCGAATCTTGGGTAGGGGGTCCCGACTTGTGCGTCGAACGATGATGCTAACTGGAGGCAAGGGACACAATGTTTTACCCAGGTTTGGGCCCTCTCGATGGAGGTAAAACCCTACTTCCTGCTTGATTGATCTTGATGATATGAGTATTACAAGAGTTGATCTACCACGAGATCATAGAGGCTAAACCCTAGAAGCTAGCCTATGATGATTATGATTGTGTCTCTAAGGACTAAAACCCTCCGGTTTATATAGACACCGGAGGGGGCTAGGGTTTACACAGAGTCGGTTACAAAGAAGGAAAACTATTATCCGGATCGCCAAGCTTGTCTTCCACGCAAAGGAGAGTCCCATCCGGACACGGGACGGAGTCTTGAGTCTTGTATCTTCACGCTCCAATAGTCTGGACAAAGTGCATAGTCCGGTTTTCTGGATACCCCCTAATCCAGGACTCCCTCAGTGCGCGGGTGGGAAAAGAAAACAACTGGGGATTGAACTTGCAGAAACGGAGAGGGTCGAATCACCTTGACGAGAAATGCACCAGATGAAAAGAGCTGAGAACCAACGAACGAAAAACTAACCGCGTAATCCTAAATAAAATTTTGAAGGGGAAGAGAAGTAATTCAAAACACCTACATCAAGATTCCACACCAGAGCGACGAAGGGGCTGAGGAGTAAAAAAAATTCCTACTCTCCGATATAACTAGACTCCAAAAACAATTTTCTTCTAGACTCGACAACAGCCAAACTACACGATCAAACAAGGGGGGCTCATAGGGTCGGTCGAGGCTCTGATACCAACTTGTCACGCCCAATATGCGGCCCTATCCTAAAGGAACTCGAAGGTCCCACCAAGGATAGAAGCGTATATTGGAGACGCTTTTGCAAGGTGGATATCATTACATCGAACCATTACATAATAGTTGGGGATACATGCAAGAGGCATACAATACCACTCAAATACAACATAATCATACATAAGATCAACATCCGACTACGGATGAAGCACAAACAGAAACTCAAACGACATCCACCCTGCTAGCCCAGGCTGTCGACCTGGAACCTATCCCCTGATTGAACAAGAAGCAGAAGAAGAACTCCACACAAGCAAACATCGCTCTCGCGTCAAGATCATCTCATAACCTGCACCTGCAACTTTTGTTGTAGTAATCTGTGAGCCACGAGGACTCAGCAATCCCATTACCATGGGTATCAAGACTAGCAAAGCATAATGGGTATGGAAAGGATAAGTGGTGAGGTTGCAGCAGTGACTAAGCATATATGGTGGCTAACATACGCAAATAAGAGCGAGAAGAGAAGCAACGCAACATCGAGAAGCTACAAGAGATCAAGGGGTGATCCTAAAACTACTTGCGTTCAAACATAACACAAACCATGTTCACTTCTCGACCCACTCGAAAAAGAGACCATCACAGTTACATACACGGTTGGGTATTTTAATTCAAATCTGGTGTCAAGTTCTCTACAACCGGACATTAACAAATTCCCATCTGCCACATAACCGCGGGCACGGCTTTCGAAAGTTTAAACCCTGTAGGGGTGTCCCAACTTAGCCCATTATAACCTCTCACGACCAACGAAGGATATTCCTTCTCCCGGGAAGACCCGATCAGTCTCGGAATCCCAGTTACAAGACATTTCGACCATGGTAAAACAAGACCAGCAAGACCACCCGAATGTGCCAACAATCCCGATATGAGCTGCACATATCTCGTTCTCATGGCACACCAGATAAGCTAAGCGTACTAGTACCAACATAACCCAAGTTGCCAAGGGACGGTCCCGCATGGTGCTCTAGTTTGGACCAACACTTAGAGGAGCACTGGCCCGACGGGTAAAATAAGATGACCCTCGGGCTCCGGAAACTCAAGGGAAAAATGCTTAGGTGGCAAATGTTAAAACCAAGGTTGGGCCTTGCTGGAGGAGTTTTATTCAAAGCGAACTGTCAAGGGGGTCCCATACACCTGGCCGCGTAAGGAACGCAAAATCAAGGAACATAACACCGGTTTGACGGAAACTAAGGCGGCAAGAGTGGAACAAAACACCAGGCATAAGACCGAGCCTCCACCCTTTAACAAGTATATAGATGCATTAATTAAATAAGAGATATTGTGATATCCCAACATATTCCTGTCCATCATGGAGTAATCTTCGACTTCACCTGCAACTAACAACGCTATAAGAGGGGCTGAGCAAAGCGGTAACATAGCCAAGCAACAGTTTGCTAGGAAGGGTGAAAAGGTTAGAGGCTGACATGGCAATTTGGGAGGCTTGAAGAGCAAGTGATAGGTAGCTCATCATAGCGATAGAACGAAGCAACTAGCATAGCAATGATAGTAGTGAGATTCAGGGTAGCAGTCATCTTGCCTGAAATCCTGCAAGGAAGAACAACGATTCCATGAAGAAGACGAACGTACGAAGACGGACCAAGCGTAGTCAAATGAATCCTCACGGTCGCAACGAAACAGGAACTATCGAGAAGAAGCACAACCGGAAAGGAGCAAACCACATGGTAAACACACAACACATAAACATGACAAGATGCTCAACCAAGCATGATGCATGACAAAGGCTACATGAAGCTACTCATGGCAAGAGATGATGCATACAAGAGCAACACATCAAAGCAAGTTTACATGAGGCCGGAAACAACATATAACAAATCCGGTAAGTCCTCATATGTAAATTTCGAAATTGGTACAGATCTGAATAAACTTTATGTTCAAGTTGTTAAATAGCAAGTTAAAATGCACCATGATGATCTACATGAAAATCTAGTCAAGTTACATATAAAGTTCATTTAGTTCGGAGCTACAGCCTAGAAGATATGAGCAAAACAAGTTAAACATGGCATTGATGCAAAATTCATTCAAACATCAAGCAAACACCCTCAAAACAAGGATGCAACATGATAATATGAAACTACATGCAATTCTAAGCAAGTTTCATATAGAGCATGCTCCAAACGGAGCAACAGTGCAACACATACACTCCAAACAAGACATAACCACAATCTGTCCAAAACAGCAAGTAGGCATTTTGCAAACATCAAAACAACATGTTACAGGAAGCATATGAGCACAAACTTGACATGTACTTCAGGTACAGAAAACATACTTCAAAAATAATTAAAGGTTCAGGTTCATAGGCATCAAGATTAAACCAATATGATCAATGCAAAATGCAACTTTATAACACAGCAGCAAATTCATGAGCAGAGTTAATATGATGGCAACTTGAGAGAAAGAAAGAGACAAGCTACAACAAGTAAACATAGCAACCAAGGGCATGACATCAAAGTACACATAACAAAGAGAAAATAACATACTGGCATCATAAACATATGGATCATTTATTAATGGTAACCAACATGACAAGATTGAATGGTGAAACTGTTGGAAATATGCCCTAGAGGCAATAATAATAGTATTATTATATTTCCTTGTTCATGATAATTGTCTTTTATTCATGCTATAACTGTATTATCCGGAAATCGTAATACACGTGTGAATACATAGACCACAATATGTCCCTAGTAAGCCTCTAGTTGACTAGCTCGTTGTGATCAACAGATAGTCATGGTTTCCTGGCTATGGACATTGGATGTCGTTGATAACGGGATCACATCATTAGGAGAATGATGTGATGGACAAGACCCAATCCTAAGCATAGCACAAAGATCGTGTAGTTCGTTTGCTAGAGCTTTTCCAATGTCAAGTATCTCTTCCTTAGACCATGAGATCGTGTAACTCCCAGATACCGTAGGAGTGCTTTGGGTGTATCAAACGTCACAACATAACTGGGTGACTATAAAGGTGCACTACAGGTATCTCCGAAAGTGTCTTTTGGGTTGACACGGATCGAGACTGGGATTTGTCACTCCGTGTAAACGGAGAGGTATCTCTGGGCCCACTCGGTAGGACATCATCATAATGTGCACAATGTGACCAAGGGGTTGATCACGGGATGATGTGTTACGGAACGAGTAAAGAGACTTGCCGGTAACGAGATTGAACAAGGTATCGGTATACCGACGATCGAATCTCGGGCAAGTACAATACCGCTAGACAAATGGAATTGTATACGGGATCGATTGAGTCCTTGACATCGTGGTTCATCCGATGAGATCATCGTGGAACATGTGGGAGCCAACATGGTTATCCAGATCCCGCTGTTGGTTATTGACAGGAGAAAGTCTCGGTCATGTCTGCATGGTTCCCGAACCCGTAGGGTCTACACACTTAAGGTTCGATGACGCTAGGGTTATAAAGGAAGTTTGTATGTGGTTACCGAATGTTGTTCGGAGTCCCGGATGAGATCCCGGACGTCACGAGGAGTTCCGGAATGGTCCAGAGGTAAAGATTTATATATGGGAAGTCCTATTTTGGCCACCGGAAAATGTTCGGGATTTTTCGGTATTATACCGGGAAGGTTCTAGAAGGTTCCGGAGTGGGGCCCACCTGCATGGGGGGACCCACATGAACGTGGGTAGTGGGGGCAAGGCCCCACACCCCTGGTCAAGGCGCAACAAGATCCCCCCTTAGAAGGAATAAGATCATATCCCGAAGGGATAAGATCAAGATCCCTAAAAAGGAGGGATAACAATCGGTGGGGAAGGAAATGATGGGATTTCTTTCCTCCCTCCTTTGCCAACGCCCCAATGGACCTGGAGGGCAAGAAATCAGCCCCCTCCACCCCTGTATATAGTGGAGAGGCGCATGGGAGCTTGACCACAAGTTCTGGCGCAGCCCTCCCCCTCTCCCAAGTCCTCCTCCTCTCCTGCGGTGCTTGGCGAAGCCCTGCAGGATTGCCACGCTCCTCCACCACCACCACGCTGTTGTGCTGCTGCTGGATGGAGTCTTCCTCAACCTCTCCCTCTCTCCTTGCTGGATCAAGGCATGGGAGACGTCACCGGGCTGTACGTGTGTTGAACGCGGAGGTGCCGTCCGTTCGGCACTAGGATCTCCGGTGATTTGGATCACGACGAGTACGACTCCTTCAACCCCATTCTCTTGAACGCTTCCGCTTAGCGATCTACAAGGGTATGTAGATGCACTCTCCTTCCCCTCGTTGCTGGTTTCTCCATAGATAGATCTTGGTGTTGCGTAGAAAATTTTGAATTTCTGCTACGTTCCCCAACAGTGGCATCATGAGCTAGGTCTATTGCGTAGATTCTTTGCACGAGTAGAACACAAAGTAGTTGTGGGCGTTGATTTTGTTCAATATGCTTACGGTTACTAGTCCAGTCTTGTTTCGACGGTATTGTGGGATGAAGCGGCCCGGACCGACCTTACACGTACTCTTACGTGAGACAGGTTCCACCGATTGACATGCACTTGGTGCATAAGGTTGCTAGCGGGTGCCAGTCTCTCCCACTTTAGTCGGAACGGATTTGATGAAAAGGGTCCTTATGAAGGGTAAATAGCAATTGACATATCACGTTGTGGTTTTGCGTAGGTAAGAAACGTTCTTGCTAGAAACCCATAGCAGCCACGTAAAACATGCAAACAACAATTAGAGGACGTCTAACTTGTTTTTGCAGGGTATGCTATGTGATGTGATATGGCCAAGAAGAATGTGATGAATGATATGTGATGTATGAGATTGATCATGTTCTTGTAATAGGAATCACGACTTGCATGTCGATGAGTATGACAACCGACAGGAGCCATAGGAGTTGTCTTAATTTATTGTATGACCTGCGTGTCATTGAACAACGCCATGTAATTACTTTACTTTATTGCTAACCGGTAGCCATAGTAGTAGAAGTAATAGTTGGCGAGACAACTTCATGAAGACACGATGATGGAGATCATGATGATGGAGATCATGGTGTCATGCTGGTGACGATGATGATCATGGAGCCCCGAAGATGGAGATCAAAAGGAGCAAAATGATATTGGCCATATCATGTCACTATTTGATTGCATGCGATGTTTATCATGTTTATGCATCTTGTTTACTTAGAACGACGGTAGTAAATAAGATGATCCCTTACAAAATTTCAAGAAGTGTTCTCCCCTAACTGTGCACCGTTGCTAAAGTTCGTCGCTTCTAAGCACCACGTGATGATCGGGTGTGATGGATTCTTACGTTCACATACAACGGGTGTAAGACAGATTTACACACGCGAAACACTTAGGGTTAACTTGACGAGCCTAGCATGTACATACATGGCCTCGGAACACAGAGACCGAAAGGTCGAGCATGAGTCGTATGGAGGATACGATCAACATGAAGATGTTCACTGATGATGACTAGTCCGTCTCACGTGATGATCGGACACGGCCAAGTTGACTCGGGTCATGTAATCACTTAGATGACCAAAGGGATGTCTATCTGAGTGGGAGTTCATAAGATGAACTTAATTATCCTGAACATAGTCAAAAGATCTTTGCAAATTATGTCGTAAGCTCGCGCTTTAGTTCCACTGTTTAGATATGTTCCTAGAGAAAATATAGTTGAAAGTTGACAATAGCGATTATGCGGACAGTAGAAAGCTTATGTCCTTAATGCACCGCTCAGTGTACTGAACCCCAAACGTCGTTTGTGGATGTTGCGAACATCAGACATAAACGTTTTGATAACTACGTGATAGTTCAGTTAAACGGTTTAGAGTTGAGGCACCAAGGATGTTTTCGAAACGTCGCGGAACATATGAGATGTTTTCGTGGGCTGAAATTGGGATTTCAGGCTCGTGCCCACGTCAAGAGGTATGAGACCTCCGACGATTTTCTTGGCCTGCAAACTAACGGAGAAAAGCTCAATCGTTGAGCTTGTGCTCAGATTGTCTGAGTGCAACAATCACTTGAATGAGTGGGAGTTGATCTTCTAGATGAGATAGTGATGTTTCTCCAAAGTCATTGCCACCAAGCTGCTAGAGCTTCATGATGAACTATAACATATCAGGGATAGATATGATGATCCTTGAGGTATTCGTGATGTTTGACACCGCAAAAGTAGAAATCAAGAAGAAGCATCAATTGTTGATGGTTGGTGAAACCACTAGTTTCAAGAAGGGCAAGGGCAAGAAGGGATACTTCATGAAACGGCAAATCAGCTGCTGCTCTAGTGAAGAAACCCAAGGTTGAACCCAAACCCGAGACTAAGTGCTTCTGTGATAAGGGGAATAGTCACTAGAGCGGAATTACCCTAGATACTTGGTAGATGAGAAGGCTGGCAAGGTCGATAGAAGTATATTGGATATACATTATGTTAATGTGTACTTTACTAGTACTCCTAGTAGCACCAGGGTATTAGATACCGGTTCGGTTGCTAAGTGTTAGTAACTCAAAATAAAAGAGCTACGGAATAAACGGAGACTAGCTAAAGGTGAGCTGACGATATGTGTTGGAAGTGTTTCCAAGGTTGATGTGATCAAGCATCGCACGCTCCCTCTACCATCGAGATTTGGTGTTTTAGTTGAGCATAGACATGATTGGATTATGTCTATCGCAATACGGTTATTCATTTAAGGAGAATAATGGTTACTCTATTTATTTGAATAATACCTTCAATGGTCTTGCACCTAAAGGAATGGTTTATTGAATCTCGATCGTAGTGATACACATTTTCATGCCAAAAAGATATAAGATAGTAATGATAGTACCACTTACTTGTGGCACTGCCATGAAAGTCATATTGGTGTAAAACGCATGAAGAAGCTCCATGTTGATGGATCTTTGGACTCACTAGTTTCGAAAAGTTTGAGACATGCGAACCACGTCTATTGGTGTATACGCATGAAGAAACTCCATGCAGATGGATCGTTTGGACTCACTTGATTTTGAATCACTTGAGATATGCAAATTATACCACATGGGCAAGATGACTGAAAAGCCTCGATTTCAGTAAGATGGAACAAGATAGCAACTTGTTGGAAGTAACACACTTTGATGTGTGCAGTCCAATGAGTGCTGAGGCAAGCAGTGGATATCGTTATGTTCTTACTTCACGGATGATTTGAGTAGATACTGAGTATATTTACTTGATGAAATGCAAGTCTGAATTATTGAATGCTTCAAGTAATTTCAGAGTGAAGTTGAAGATCGTCGTGGCAAGAGGATAAAATGTCTATGATATGATCATAGAGATGAGTATCTGAGTTATGAGCTTTGGCACGCAATTAAGACATTGTGGAAATTGTTTCACAATTAATACCGCGTGGAACACCATAGTGTAATGGTGTGTCCGAACATCATAGTTGCACCCTATTGGATATGGTGCGTACCATGATGTCTCTTATCGAATTACCACTATCGTTCATGGGTTAGGCATTAGAGACAACCTCACTCACTTTAATAGGGCACCACGTAATTCCGTTGAGACGACACCGTTTGAATTATGGTTTGGAGAAACCTAAGTTGTCGTTTCTTGAAAGTTTGGGGCTGCGACGCTTATGTGAAAAAGTTTCATCATGATAAGCTCGAACCCAAAAATGGATAAATGCATCTTCATAGGATACCCAAAATGGTTGGGTATACCTCCTAATTCAGATCCGGAAGCAAAAGTGATTGTTTCTAGAAACGGGTCCTTTCTCGAGGAAAAGTTTCTCTCGAAAGAATTGAGTGGGAGGATGGTGGAGACTTGATGAGGTTATTGAACCATCACTTCAACCAGTGTGTAGCAGGGCACAGGAAGTTGTTCCTGTGGCACCTACACCAATTGAAGTGGAAGCTTATGATAGTGATCATGAAGCTTCGGATCAAGTCACTACCGAACCTCGTAGGATGACAAGGACGCATACTGCTTCAGAATGGTATGGTGATCCTGTCTTGAAGGTCATGTTGCTAGACAACAATGAACCTACGAGCTATGAAGAAGCGATGGTGGGCCCAAATTCCGACAAATGGTTAGAAGCCATGAAATCCGAGATAGGATCCATGTATCAGAACAAAGCATGGACTTTGCTGCACTTGCCCGATGATCGGCAAGCCATTGAGATAAATGGATCTTTAAGACAAGACGGACGTGGACGGTGATGTCACCGTCTATGAAGCTCAACTTGTGGCGAAGAGTTTTTCACAAGTTCAAGGAGTTGACTACGATGAGATTTTCTCATCCATAGCGATGCTTAAAGTCCGTCGGAATCATGTTAGCACAAGCTGCATTTATGAAATCTGGCAGATGGATGTCAAAACGAGTTTCCTTACCAGTTTTCGTAAGGAAAGGTTGTATGTGATACAATCAGAAAGGTTTTGTCGATCCTAAGGATGCTAAAAGGTATGCTAGCTCCAGCGATCCTTCTAAGGACTGGAGTAAGCATCTCGGAGTTGGAATATGTACTTTGATAAGATGATCTAAGATTTTTGTTTATACAAAGTTTATGAGAAACTTGTATTTCCAAAGAAGTGAGTGGGAGCACTATAGAATTTCTGATGAGTATATGTTGTTGACATACTGATGGTCAGAAATGATGTAGAATTTCTAGAAAGCATATAGGGTTATTTGAAAAGTGTTTTTCAATGGAAAACCTGGATGAAGCTACTTGAACATTGAGCATTAAGATCTATAATGATAGATCAAAAACGCTTAATGGTACTTTCAAAATGAGCACATACCTTCACATGATCTTGAAGGTGTTCAAGGTGGATCAGTCAAAGAAAGAGTTCTTGCCTGAGTTGTAAGGTATGAAGTTAAGACTTAAAGCTCGACCACAGCAGAAAAGAGAGAAAGGACGAAGGTCGTCCCCTATGTTTCAGATGTAGGCTCTAGAGTATGCTATGCTGTGTACCGCACCAGAAGTGTGCCTTGCCATGAGTCACTCAAGGGGTACAAGAATGATCCAGGAATGGATCATTGGACAGCGGTCAAAATTGTCCTTGGAGTAAATAAGGACATGTTTCTCGATTATGGAGGTGATAAAGAGTTCGGCGTAAAGGGTTACGTCGATGCAACCTTTAACACCTATCCGAGTGACTCTGAGTAGCAAACCGGATATGTATAGTGGAGAAACCATTTGGAATAGATCCAAGTGGAGCGTGGAAGCAACATTTACAATATGACCCAGAGATTTGCGAAGTACATACGGATCTGAAAGTTGCAGAACCGTTGACTAAAACCTCTCTTGCAAGCAAAACATGATCAAACATCAGAACTCATTGAGTCTTAATCACATGATGATGTGAACTAGTTTAGTGACACTAGTAAACTCTTTGGATGTTGGTCACATGGCGATGTGACCTGTGAGTGTTAATCACATGGCGATGTGAACTAGATTATTGACTCTAGTGCAAGTGGGAGACTGTTGGAAATATGCCCTAGAGGCAATAATAATAGTATTATTATATTTCCTTGTTCATGATAATTGTCTTTTATTCATGCTATAACTGTATTATCCGGAAATCGTAATACATGTGTGAATACATAGACCACAATATGTCCCTAGTAAGCCTCTAGTTGACTAGCTCGTTGTGATCAACAGATAGTCATGGTTTCCTGGCTATGGTCATTGGATGTCGTTGATAACGGGATCACATCATTAGGAGAATGATGTGATGGACAAGACCCAATCCTAAGCATAGCACAAAGATCGTGTAGTTCGTTTGCTAGAGCTTTTCCAATGTCAAGTATCTCTTCCTTAGACCATGAGATTGTGTAACTCCCGGATACCGTAGGAGTGCTTTGGGTGTATCAAACGTCACAACGTAACTGGGTGACTATAAAGGTGCACTACAGGTATCTCCGAAAGTGTCTTTTGGGTTGACACGGATCGAGACTGGGATTTGTCACTCCGTGTAAACGGAGAGGTATCTCTGGGCCCACTCGGTAGGACATCATCATAATGTGCACAATGTGACCAAGGGGTTGATCACGGGATGATGTGTTACGGAACGAGTAAAGAGACTTGTCGGTAACGAGATTGAACAAGGTATCGGTATACCAACGATCGAATCTCGGGCAAGTACAATACCGCTAGACAAAGGGAATTGTATACGGGATCGATTGAGTCCTTGACATCGTGGTTCATCCGATGAGATCATCGTGGAACATGTGGGAGCCAACATGGGTATCCATATCCCGCTGTTGGTTATTGACAGGAGAAAGTCTCGGTCATGTCTGCATGGTTCCCGAACCCGTAGGGTCTACACACTTAAGGTTCGATGACGCTAGGGTTATAAAGGAAGTTTGTATGTGGTTACCGAATGTTGTTCGGAGTCCCGGATGAGATCCCGGGCGTCACGAGGAGTTCCGGAATGGTCCGGAGGTAAAGATTTATATATGGGAAGTCCTATTTTGGCCACCGGAAAATGTTCGGGATTTTTCGGTATTGTACCGGGAAGGTTCTAGAAGGTTCCAGAGTGGGGCCCACCTGCATGGGGGGACCCACATGAACGTGGGTAGTGGGGGCAAGGCCCCACACCCCTGGTCAAGGCGCAACAAGATCCCCCCTTAGAAGGAATAAGATCATATCCCGAAGGGATAAGATCAAGATCCCTAAAAAGGGGGGATAACAATCGGTGGGGAAGGAAATGATGGGATTTCTTTCCTCCCTCCTTTGCCAACGCCTCAATGGACTTGGAGGGCAAGAAATCAGCCCCCTCCACCCCTATATATAGTGGAGAGGCGCATGGGAGCTTGACCACAAGTTCTGGCGCAGCCCTCCCCCTCTCCCAAGTCCTCCTCCTCTCCTGCGGTGCTTGGCGAAGCCCTGCAGGATTGCCACGCTCCTCCACCACCACCACGCTGTTGTGCTGCTGCTGGATGGAGTCTTCCTCAACCTCTCCCTCTCTCCTTGCTGGATCAAGGCATGGGAAACGTCACCGGGCTGTACGTGTGTTGAACGTGGAGGTGCCGTCCGTTCGGCACTAGGATCTCCGGTGATTTGGATCACGACGAGTACGACTCCTTCAACCCCGTTCTCTTGAACGCTTCCGCTTAGCGATCTACAAGGGTATGTAGATGCACTCTCCTTCCCCTCGTTGCTAGTTTCTCCATAGATAGATCTTGTTGTTGCGTAGAAAATTTTGAATTTCTGCTACGTTCCCCAACAGAAACAGTTTCAGCAAGTGTAAAACAACAACATTATGATAGCATGTTCGCAAGCATGAAACAGAGGCATATGAGCTCCAAAATTAGCAAACATGGCATGTGAACAAAGTACTCATAGCATACTACAAATCATGTAATTGGGGCATCTCCAGAAGAGGCATGGATCACTCAATAGCAAGCTCACAACAATGCGTCATGAAGTTAACAGAAATCTGGAACATTATATAAGCATGTTCATGGCAATAAAACATATTCTACAGGACATATATAACACATCTAGAGGCATGGAATGATAGAGCATAGCATATACCACAAAACATCTCAACTAAGCATCTCCAGATTATGCATGGATTAATTGGTAGCATCAATCAAACATGGCAACATGATATAGCAGTTTCAGCATTGACAGAAAGTTAATAGCAAGTGACCCACTTCACAAGCTTGATGCACTCACTACAGGGCATATAAAAATACATGGAATGCACCCCTGTAAATATGGCAAAAAAATTCTCGTAAAACATGTATACATCATGCCCATAAGATGCACACACAAAATGCAACAAAAATGACAACTCAGCAAGTTACAGCAGTTTTCGGTAGTTAATAGGAACATGCACTTCTGCAACAGGGTTTAAGATATCAAGATGCACCCTAACATGAATTAAAATCACAGCTACATGTAAAGCATGAAGAGAAGAACATGTGCATATCAAGATCATCATCATAGCATCAACAAGGACAAAGTTGTGGCACTCACAAGATGCACAAATGATGTCACAATCAGCAGATTCCAGCAGTAAACATCATATAGCATTGTTGCAATGATGATTAGGGAATCAAGATGGACTCAAACAAGCGTGACACAATTGAACGAAATGTAGAGCATCTCACAATGATCACTTTGACATATTTCACGCACAAAACGGAGCTACATGCAAGAAGTTATGGCATGATGAACAGAGCACCAAAATATCAGGGATTTTGGGACTTGGAGAAAAATTCACCTCGCGAAAGTCAACGGGACGGAGCAGTGCGGGACGAGGATATCCGGGACACGGCGCGGTGTTTGGATGCGGGGATGGGTGGATCTCGTCCATATTCTCCGGATCCGACCGAAGAGGAACTCCGGTGAGCTCCGGCGGTGCTCCGGCGGCGATGAGGAGGCGCGGGGACGCGGGATCCGGCGGAGGAGGCGAGGGGGCGGAGGCGGCGGCGCGCGGAGGCGAGGTCGCAGCGGCGGCCTGTGAGGTCGCCGGCGCGGGCGGCGCGCGTGGGGCACGGCAGAGGAAGTCGGGCGGCGGCTCTAGGAGGCCGGCGGCGAGCGGGCGGCGGAGATGGCACGGGATTCGGCGGCGGGGACTCCGGACGGCGCGCGGAGGCGGCGGGGCGGCGCTAGTCGGAGGCGGCGGGGCGGCGCCGGCGAAGAGGCGGCGGAGGGCGGCGACGGAGGCGCGCTCCGGCGGCGGGCGAAGGGAGCTGAGGGAGCCGGGTCGCACGGGTTCGGGGGCGGGCCCCGATGGGCTTGGCGGACGGCCCCAGGCTCAGGCGGGCTGCAGCGGCTGGAGGGGCGCGGGGGCAACATGGCGCATCGTGGTTGGCTGCGGGCACGGTGGTGGACATGTCCGGTGGCGGGATGGACGCGTCTGGCGACGGGAGGAGGAAGGGGGCTAGGGTTAGGGTGGTTTCATCCGTGATTTGAGGAGGAGGTGTTTATATAGGTAGAGGGAGCTAGGAGAGTCTAAATGGGGTGCGGTTTTCGCCCACACGATCATGATCGAACGGCGGAGAGCATGGAGGGGGTTTATATGGGCTAGGTGGGCTGTGTCAAGGGGTGCTAGGCTGCAAAGAGAAGGGGTCTCGGTTAGCTCGGTTAACCGTTGGGGCATCAAACGACCTCCAAATGGAACAAAATTTGACAGGTGGTCTACCGGTGATATACCAAGGCCACTCAGCAAATCTCGGCCCATTCCATGAACGTTTTTATCCCGCTCACGAACAAGGTCTGAGAGGGGTGACGGGCGCGTGGGAGTGTGGTCTAGACTCTGAACGGACAACGGAGAGAACCAGGGGAACCCAAACGGACGCAAGTTTTGAAAAACATGCAGATGATGACATGGCAAAATGCAACATGCAAGCAAAAGACATGGCAACAACAACGAATAACTAGAAGACACCTGGCGCATCAGATTCGGGGCGTTAAAGTACCACCAAGCCATCGGGTTTATTTTGATGAACTTGGCATGCATGACTTTTTTGACACTATCTTTACATTTGAATCCAAATTCATTCAAAAAAATTCAAAAGGTAGCAAAAAATCCAGGCTTGGCCATGCTGGCTAGCTAGCCGGTCACCGGTTTGTGGGCGGAGAGGGAGGTGGGGATGCAGATTGGGATAATTTGTGGGTCGGTTCCGGATGGCCACGACGACGATGACGCCCGCAGGGCCGATATTCTTCTTGAAGACGTCGTTCGTGTCCGCCCTACCTCTTTCCACCTCACTGCTTCTCGGGTGAAAACCTAACTGCGGTGGGTGGTGATGGCGCTCAAGGCGTCATGATCTTCCTGAAGGCGTCGCCGTGAGAGCTTCGTGCCGATGGGCACCGCTTGGTTTCATTCACAGGTGCAAAGGGCGTGCCCCTCTTCCTCCACGGGCATCTGTTCCGGAGGAAACCCTAGTCCTCGATTTCCTGATCTTCCTGAAGGCGTCGCCGTGAGAGCTTCGTGCTGGTGGGCACCGTTTGGTTTCGTTCACAGGTGCAAAGGGTGTGCCCCTCTTCCTCCACGGGCATCTGTTCCGGAGGAAACACTAGTCCTCGATTTGCTGGATCGGATGATGACAGAGACTATGGTGTCGTTGTCCCTCCTAGGGCATTGTTTTGGAGCAAGGGTTCACTGGAAGGGCCAACAGGTGGAGCGGTGTTGCATCTACTGCATTGAAGACGACGGGTCTCGGCGGCATGGAGTAGTGGAGTCTCGGCATTGAACGCGGTTTGATGAGCGTGCAGGCTGGTGGCATTGTCTGTCGTCGTAGTGACGTCGATGACAGATACGTCTGGCATGGTCTATGCAATGGTCCCTCCTAAAGGTGGGACAACGGAAGATGGCGGCCGCTGATCTTAGAGCGTGTCCATGCGGTGCATGTTATGGGATGCCTAGACCGGTTGGTGCTCTCTGCTCATGCGGTCAGCGCACATGTTTATACTTGTTGGTGTAGCGACTTTGTTCGTCTCGAAGATGGCATTGGGTTGATCTTTATATTTATTTTGTCAGACTCTATTAAATAATTTAATAAAAATGGCTGCATGCATCATTTTGATGTAGATGCCAGGTAATTCACCTTTTCAAAAATGTATATAATAAATACGGCACGAATTTCTGGAGCGCTCTAAATCTCAATCTAGATGTCGTGGAGGCAGTAGGTACATGTCCGTGAGTTAATAAATTGACATACTATGGGACCATTAGTATGGAACAACACACGACTATATAATCAAACTCTTTTGGTGCTTGGCTTCCCATTTTTTGTACATTTCCAAACGGATATAAAGCTAGCACAAAACATGAGTAGAATCCCTAAAAGAACAGCTTTAAGCTCACACTTAGGCTTAAGAGGCATTGGTAATGTCGAAACTAGAGACGGAACCCCTTCACGTATGCAAGCCATCCACGTCACGCTTCCTGCAGGATGTGTCGCTCCGCGTGCTCATCTGACGCGCATCCACCGTAGGCATAACAGTGAAGCTATGATACATGGTACACAACAGGGCTCGCAGCCTACATGATGCTGACATTCATCTTCTTCTTGTAGTTACTTCATAGTTATTAGAGAGGGTGACTGTACGAGAGATGTTTGGCCCTCGACCAACATTGTTACTTTGCTATGTTTCTTCGAGATCAAGAACTAATTTCAAAAGATCTAGCAACTGCTATTCTTCATCAATTAGTAGGTACAACAGGTAGAGGGTATCCCGAGGGAGGAAAGCTTAATCAAAGTGGAAAACGCGTTGGGGTTCCCAATACATTGTCTTGAGAGCCGCTGCACCACTCACTCCCGTGTCTATAATGAGATCCATAATATTTTGAAGCTCCATGCGACTGTCATGGAAGAAGGGACGGTTCCTCGCAAACCAAATTTGCACCACTAGTGACTGCCCATGTAATTTTATTTTCTATGTTGCAATGATGTCCGATGTTGCAATGATGAGTGGTGGCGCATTATGATTATTTACTCAAGAGACATTATGATTATCCATGCTGGGATTTTTTGTATTTTTATTATTTTCAGGGTTGCACATGTAAGAAGATGTGTTCCTATCAGTAATATGTACTATTGATGTGATTATGGCAATGCACCACACGATCACCACAGCCAAGCCTTAATTGGTGAGATACTTTTTTGAACTAGTTGCAGTGAAGAGTCTTAGAAAAACATGTTCAATCCAAAGACAGGCACGTGGAAGACCTGGCTGTTACAACGCATCCAGAATAATATTGTGGTGAGAGGCACGTTAGTGTCGCCGTAAAAGTTTGCTGACATGAAGCAGTTCCGCACATGTTTGCGTGAGCTAGATCCAAAATTCATAGGCTGATCATAGTGGGAGTAACTTAGCTAGTAATATAGGCACCACAAGATAAATTTGCTTATGTGGCAAGTAGTTACCAAAAAAGGCTTTCGCCCCGCTTTATATATAAAACAAACCACCACGGGCACAAAGTAACACAAGGTTCACACACACACACACACACACACACACACACACACACACACACACACACCCCAAGGTAGCACGACATGAAGTACACAAGGGTTCTGCTGATGGCACATCTCAAACAAGCCCTGAAAATAGCAAACAAGGCGGAGGCACCGCAATGAAGAAGCTAATCTGGCTCAGGTGGTGGCGGAGGAAGCGGCAGTGCCAAGCGAAGAGCCATCACACGTAGTTCAGCAATGATGGTGTTGATGGTGTCCCGGTCCTGGAAGCAGCTAAGTGGCCGCCAAAACTGCAAGTAGCCACACATTTTGAACACCGCGTCAGTAGCACATCGAAGAGGAACCCGCTGGATCACTAGCTTATTTTGAACCGTCCAAAGCGTCCATGCAAGGACTCCAATGGCTAGCCACCTAATGTGGCGGCCCGCTGGGGGGGGGGGGGAGGAGGAGGCCTGGAGCTCGGTGAAGAGGTTCGGGAAGTTGGTGTTAGACCAACTCCCACAAATTACCTCACGAAGGCAGCTCCAGAGGAACTGGGCAGATATACACAAGAAGAAGATGTGGTTAGGCAAGTAGTTAATGAGAGAGGTGTTTGTGGTAACATAACACACCCCTACAAGCTAATAAATGCAACTACCTCTGGCATTTTGCAATATGAAGGTATTAACATAGACTAGTATCATATGCATGACACTAGTCTAAGTTACTCATCACTATGACTTGCGTTATATGCATAGTCAATACAAATAGGAAAGGGTGGTTTAGTAAAGTTCATTTACTCCCAACAACAACTGCTACTACTACGTACTTAAGTACTTGATACTTATATGCATAGTCAGTACAAATAGGAAAGGGCGAACCAGCCTGTGGTTGGGATGGTTAGGTGGACAGTGGTATGCTTAATTCATTAGGGTTCAAGTTCTGGTGCTCGCATTTATCTTCTTATATGCATAGTCAATACAAATAGTAAGACCATGCACGATTGAGCTTCTCACCTTGTGCTCATATATGCGTGCTAACATACATGGAACTTCACACTTTTCATATGTGGCTCATACATATTTTTGTGTATATATCTCTTTGTTTGTTCGTGGATTCGGGCTTGGGAGACATTGGGAATTAAGGGTGCACGTATCCGCTATGTCTTGTGCAACTTCTACAACGACTATCTCTGCTCAGATACATCTTTCTTGGCCAACTATCTGCTGTACTTTTATCTGTGTTCTTGTTCAGTTCCTTGGATACCATGTCGATCTATTTGAGTGCACACATGTTTTCTAAGCCAATGGAGCAGTAGCGTGCAACTGCAACAGACAGATCATGTGAAGGCACGGTTGGACACCATAGCCCGCATGAAACTCAGAAATTTCTTCTTGATTTCTTGTTTGGCTCTCGGACGTCTGTTTCAAACTTGTGATAACAAATATGGAAGATAAGCTTGAAATGATAGATGATGGCTTGGTGCCTTTGTGTTTGTGGGTGCCGGCAAAACCAGTGTCCACCTTGTTTCATTGATTATATCAGTAGTTATCATACGGTGTATGTTGATTCTTTACTTATTTTGCCAGTTACCATCAAACAACTCAATATTAATTGGAGCTAAGGGCATCTCCAACGCTGACCCACAAATAGCTCTGGTAAATGTCCGTTTTTATGTTTGGACGTGGTCCGCGGACATGATGCGGGAGATAGCCATCCAATGCTATTTATAAAGTAATCCGGTTGAGAGGACAGAAAGTAGATGGGAACCATGCATGTGGTGGAATATTGTGGTCTGGTGTCCGATTGGGAGGAGAGAGATGAGAGGGGACCCTGCATGTGCGGAGAGAGAGAAGAGAGGAGGACCGCGCGGAGGCTTTTGGTTGGTCAAGTGGATGCCCAGACTCCGGTATACCTCCCCCATGTTTGTCTCAGCTTTGCCGAAAAACGGACGTCCGGACCACTTCGCGGACCATTGCAGGACCACTCGTTGGATTGCAAAATTGGATAAAAGTGTCCGGTCGAACATATACTGGAGTTTTGAGAATCTACTTTAGAGATGCCCTAAGGTTTGGGTGAAAAGGAGAGAAAGATTGCTATCATACGAAAGTGTTCTTCTGCTCCCGAGCTCAAATGAGCTCGGGTGAATGGTAAAATCGAAAGAAAATGAAAAACAATTTGAAAAATTCTGAATATTTTTGTAGTAACCTTTGACACAAGTTTTTTATGCTTGAAATTTTTCATCAGGAAATGACATTTGTGGAAGTCATGGTAAAAAAAACAAATCTATACTCCAAAATGCTTTTAAAAATAGCATTTTTGGAGTATCAATTTTTTTCTGCCATGACTTCCAGGAGTGTTCATTCATGATAAAAAAATTCAAGGACATAGAACATTTGTCAAAGGTTACCACAAAACAAATTTGGAATTTGTTGATATTTTTACTATTTTTCCTGATTTTACTGTTCACTAGGAGTATTTGAGCTCGGGGGCAAATACTCCACGTCCGCTATCATATACTCCCTCCGTTCCAAAATAGATGACTCAACTTTGTACTATAGTACAAAGATGAGTCATCTATTTTGGAACGGAGGGAGTAGCTTCTTCCTCGGCTAACTGCTGGCAACTCCCTGGAAAACACATCTCCTGATAAAAACTCTAAAAATTGAAATTCGCTCTGATAGAAATATGAGCGTGATTTTCTATTGTGGTAATCTTTGCTGTTACTATTATGTCCTTACCTGAAATCTACCACGCTCTTAGGAGGAGGCAATAGAATTGGATTCCACTCTCTTTTTATCGCAAAGGCGGCTTCATCCATATGTGCTTTCTCAAAAGAATTTTGTGTCATACACTTTATATAAATCTTCAATGGATCTCGAAGTCCATAAAAAGTTACTTCCATAAATACTTCTCAAGCATTCAAACCTAGATGTTAGTTCATGTTTTAAACTAATAGTTATCAAATTGTTAGGGGCTCAAGACTGAACTTACTTTCCTAAGGAATATAGACAGTGTTTAATGCGAAAATCCACAGGAGCGGACGAGCTCGCGTGCTCACGGAATCGCTACGCACTCGTTCTCTCCGGGATATGGGCCGTGTCAGGTACTATCAGAGGTATAAGACGCGTATACTCTGGGGCTTGGGCTGAATAGATATGGCTGGGCCCTCATCTTCAGTTTGACAGACGTTGCGGTGTGTAGGCCGAGGACGTCCTGGACCGAGCTGTGCCATCAGAACGTTTTGTCAGCCTACGGGATACTTAACGGAAAGACCCCGGTTGAGTAGCTGATCTGCGACGTAGGGCGAGGCGCTCCTTTATTGAACCGTGCCCGTCACTCTTTTCCTCCACCCGATTTCAAATTTCAAACAGCCGAGGAACAATTCTCTCTCCCACCCATGGACGTGCAGAAGGTGTGCGTCTACACATGTCACCCTGCATGACACGCGTGCACTAGTATTTGAAAGCTCATTTACATCGTTGCAGCACAGCTCAGGCTGGTGCATCTCACATCTATGATACAACAGCCAAAACTGCCTGAACAAGCATAGGGTGAGCTATCAAATTCAGCAAGGATCATTCGTTGGAATTTCTGTGGAATTTCAGCACGCCGTTCATATCTTGTTTTACTCCCTCCATTCCTAAAAGGCGTATTTTGTTTCATTAATACATGCATTTGACCAGTAATTACTTCATAAATACAAAGTTATATGACATGAAATTTGTGTCACTAAATTTGTATCCAAATGTACCTTGCTATGATAGTGATTTTGTATCACATAATTCAAATACTCCCTCCGTCCTAAAATTTTTGTCTTAAATTTGTCGAAATACGAATGTATCAAGTCACGTTTTAGTATTAGATACATCCGTATCTAGACGAATCTAAGAGAAGAATTTTGGGACGGTGGGAAAAATAGAAAAGTAATTGTTGATCAAAGTCTTGTCTTAACGAAACGAAATAAGCCTTATTCATCGCCAAGGCTGTAAGAAGAAAAAAACATACATGGGAAACCGATCACATTCGTGCCATATAGCAAGCCATACAACAAGTGTAGTTGGAGAGTTTTTCCCGGTAAAACCATGCAGGCTCTTACATGCGTGGCCATCTGGCAAGAAAAAAGGTCATTTCCATGCGAAAAAGGTCCTCCAACTAAACTGAAATAAAAATAAACACACACACGGGGGGTACATCAGGTCACTGCTAACAGAAAACACTCAACTTGTCTGACAATGTGGTTGGTAACATACTCCTCTAACCAACATGTTAATCTTCATAGGGAATGACAGCTGCACAGCAAAGCCATGGCAATCATCCTAAATCACCAACTAGAGATGAACATCAGGTGCTGACTTCCCTATGTATACAACCGTTTATGCATGTCCAGCTACCGAGCCCTCAACACTAAGATACATTGCCTCCCAGGACCATGGCCACAAAGCACATACCATGCTGATGCAGATGCTTAACTACCCGGGCAGATACCATCAAGGTTACCGTTTGAACAGTATGCAGGATCACCTTGGGCTTGTTGTAGGAGTTTTTTCGATCGCCGCCCACTCTGCAGTCTGCAGTTTGTGCACTTTGCCTCCTTCCTTGGTTTCAGAGGCAGATCACCTCGGTCAGGACATGTTGTACTTTTGTGCGCCGGTTGACAAAAAATACTGCAGAAACGTGTGCATTTGCTTGAACAACAATCACCAAGACCATTTACTTTTGCAGTGCCTTTGGCTTTCTTACTTCGCACGCCACAATAATCATATGGGGGCTTATCCCTGCTGCTCGTTGGACCTCCAGTTTTAGTTTCCGCTCACGCTCCGGGGCGACAAGCCCTACCAGATTGCCCACCCCACTACCCGCGCCATCGCTCATATCAACCCGCAGTCCGCCATCCCCAATACGTGTTTCCTTTCGGTTTAGTTTGTTGTCTCTAGTCTTGTCTTTCAGACCCATTCCGTTACAGACAGCTGCCATAGGACTGAGCTCGTCCATTTTTCACGTGAGTTGCTCCAATGCTACTTCATATAAGCTGTTGTATTTGCATCACCAAGCCACACGACTTCCATCGCATGTGTGTACAGGTTCAAATAGCAAAATGTCACAAGAGTTAAGTGAAATTTTGTCTTTCTGAAGGTGCGCTAAGTGGTCTGGCAGCACATCCCTTGCATCTTTTGTCCACCTTTTCAGAATGTGCTTCTCAGGTATTCTTCACACCCCTTGCATTTGGTCCTTTCAACGTTGAGCCTGCTCTTGTCATACCTGATCCCAAAACTGATTTCTCATGAATACGGGTTGTAGTAGTCATATGCCTCTCCCAGCGTATCGAAGCTGCTCCCAACCTCAGGCACTATGACGGTTTCAGTCTTTTTCTCTGCATATTCGTTGATTGTCTTCTCCAACGTGCACACTCTACCAACACAGGGGGGTTGCTCTGTAGGTGCCTGCCAACACGAAACTTGCTCGTTAGATATGCAATTCATTACATTTAGCAAAAGCATTGCACAGGATGACATGTTCCGTTAGTGTCTACACATTTTTCAGACTTTTCATATGCTAAGCAGCAATCGTTGCGAACATAGTTACAAATTTTGAATGCAAAATCACCTCTTTGTCCATGCTGGTGCCTGAGGGTCGTCCCTGCCTGTTGACTGCCCCGAATCTGCTGCCGACAAGTGCCAATACGTCCTGCCCTACCGCGCCAATACTGGACTCGATCGCTGTGTCGAGCAGATTCGGGAGCAGCTGGGCCAGCGACATGGTCTTGCTGCCCCCAACCGTCGGTGGCGTGCTCTCTCTGCCCCCAACGCTGGAGCGAAATAGAAAATGAGTCCGTGTAAGAGAAAGAGAGAAACCATGATCAGGGTAGCTCGCGTGTAGAAACCTTATCAAAAAGGACAAATTCACGTGCAAATAATCTTATACTTTCTGTGTAAAGGGTGCCTTTTTGTTATGCAACCCCATCTAGAATATAAAAGGCCACCAGTTTGCAAATCAAACGCGTGTGCAGCACAAAATGCAACACATAAAAACATGGCAGTTTATGCAACCCCTAGTTGCTTATATGCCGCCTACCCCACTGGATAACAACAGATAGAACCCTCTTGTCATCTTCCCCCTTATCGTGCCGCCATTAGGAAAACATCCTCTTTTACTGCGTAATTCATATCTACGGTTGTTTTTTGCCCGTGAAAATTGCACACTAGTGCCTGCTTGTAGACTCCCTCTATTTTTCTGCCTGAATAGAAAGCCTCCTCTATTGCATAAAAACATATGCTGAAAATGGCCACCCAATATGAAACACAGATTGTTACAGTATTGCCTGCTGAACATATATTGCCTACTATACACAGCTTCCAATACAAATATTGCCTACTGGAAAAACATATATTGCCTACTGAAGCAACAGATGCTGAACATATAACTACCAACATGAATGCAGATTATTACAGTGTTGCTTGCTCGGACACATATATTACCTGCCCCCTACCCCTAATTATGTTGCCTACTGAAGAAAAATAGATGCTGAGCAGAGATATTACAGTATTGCCCACTGAAAAAAAATGTTGTCTACTGAAGAAAACGAGTATTTAACCAAAAACTACCACAATTGACGGAAACGTGACGAAAAACTACCACTCTACATTTTTGTGCGAAAAAATACCAAATTTGATCTAAACCGTGGCAAAAAACTACCAAGTCGCGAAAGAGCTCGCTTCGCCCGCGCTAACCCCGAATCTGACCGGCCTGGCCCGCGAATCAGTTGCCACGGTGGCGAACTGACGGCCGCCGCGTGTTGACGGCCGTTAATGGGGCCGTCCGCTGTCGGAACGGCGTTGCGGTCCAGGGCCTCCCTCGTCTGCCTCTCCGCCTCCCTCGCCAGCGCCGGATACTCTTCGCAGCGCTTCTTCTTAGCAGGAGCAGCGGCAGCGCGCGGCACCGGCGTGACTGGCATCCTGCTCCCCACCGCCGCCGTGGCCACTGTGGACGCCGCGCCCACGTCGGGCACCGGGTCGCGCCGGGGCGGGGCGATGACGGAGGGCGTGGCGCCCCAGACCTCGAGCGAGAGCACGTACATCCGGAGGCCGTGCCCGGGGGCTGGGCAGCCGGTGCCTGCGCAGAGCACGGCGTCGACCCCCTGAACCGGCACCGCAGGGCCCGGATCTTGGCCTCGACGTCCCCGAGGCTGTAGTCCGTCCTGCTGAGCCGGCCGAAGAAGGTGGCGACGAGGTCGGCGCCGCGGGGGAGGTCGCCGTGGCTCCAAAGGTGGGCGCGGAGGGACTGGAGGATCACCGCGTCGTCCTGCTCGGACAGACAGCTGCCGTCCACCGGCGCGGCGGTGGGCGCCGCTTGTGGGCGGACGTCGACCGGCCGAACAGCCGCAGGCGTTGGGTGCCCGTTTGCGGCAGGAGCGGTGGCGGCGCCGGCGCGGCGAACGGAGGTGGAGGCGGAGGTCGGGGCGTGCTGGCAATGGCGAGCGGGTGGAGGCAAGCGGGCAGGTTTCGCTGGCACCGTTCCGACAGCGGACGGGCCGTTAACGGCCGTCAACGCGCGGTGGCCGTCAGTTCGCCACCGTGCAACTGATTCGCGGGCCAGGCCGGTCAGATTCGGGGTTAGCGCGGGCGAAGCGAGCGCTTTCGCGACTTGGTAGTTTTTTGCCACGGTTTAGATCAAATTTGGTAGTTTTTCGCACAAAAACGTAGAGTAGTAGTTTTTCGTCACGTTTCGGTCAATTATGGTAGTTTTTGGTTAAATACTCGAACAGTTGCTGATAAATAGCTAGATGAACACGAATGTTACAGCATTGCCTACTGAAGCAGCACAAATGCCGAAATTATATCCAGTATTTTTGCCTACTTATCATTCTTTGTGTTGCCTACAAAATAAACTAATCTAATTTTGTTGTCTACTCCCTGAACATCTGGGATTCTATTTTCTAAAAGCTGATGCAAACATACATGCACATTTGCTTGACTGTTCCGTTCGTGAAGTGAAACACTAGCCCGCTTCCCCTTGACTATGATGCATCTCTGAAACCCATCGCAAAGGAGAGTTGGATTTGTCATGTCTGCTAGTAGCTAGCCCTCCGTCGTGTTGTCCCCACCAAAAAACTCGTGAAACAAATGTGCGTCTGGATAGCAAAATTTTGGTGCGCGAGGCAGTTGTGCCTCTCTCTGTTTTGCATGACCAGCTCGTGATTTTACATCACCCGATTTGCTTCAGTTTTCCTGATCCACATCCACCCCATCCCCCCTTCGTCGCCGTTAGAGATGATGAAATTATGGAGGCCGAACCAAGACAGAACCCACCGTCGCCTATCCCACCTAGTCGGCTTTAGCTCCCCATACGAGTCTCGATCTCATGATGCCGCCCAGCATTTAGGCTCTGTTTGATAGCAAAGTATTATAAAAACAAAGTAGTACACCCCCCTCACAAAACGTATAAAGGATAACATGGACTTTTCACAAATTGTATCCACTTTCGTATGTACGGTGGATAGCCCGCCGATACATATACGTTTCCTGGGCCGGCCCAATTCACCTTCTTGTCTCTTCTATATAGAGTTAAAAAAATAGACACAGCCAACAAGATTTGAACTCTGCACCTCTTGCCAGCATATAAACCATGGTATCCATTGCACCACTGTACCACTTGTTGCAATTTTAGGTATGACACTACTCTTAGTTAAAAAGGCAGCCCATCAGGAGCACGTACGATCAGAAGCATCGTAGCCATCCAATATCATAAAATACCATGTTCAACTAAGAGTGTTCGGGTAGGCGAGAAGGGTCCATCTGGGAGCACCTCGTTTCTCGACATTTCTTAAATCACTCCAAAAAATTCATGGTCGTGTATGATCAATTCAAGCAACCATGCCAAGTTGTCTGGGTTTTCGACAAGTTTTAAATTTTCTTGTTTTTTCTCCTAAAAAATCCGATAAATGACCAGGCATAGATGTTTACCATGGCCATGGCCACCTGCTTGCAGAAGTTGACATCATTTGAAGGATGTCCAAAATTTTGATGGTGTTCGGGTAGGGCGAAAAGCGTCCGTCTGAAAGCGCGTTATTATTCGACATCCGTCAAATGGAATTCTAGAATGTTTTTTAAATTGTAAACTATATTTGAAACAAGAACATTTTTTTTGGTATTTCAAACAATATTTTAAAATTTAGAACAGGTCTCAAAAAGAATAATAAAGTTCAAAGAAAGAAAAATGAATTAACAAAAACAGAATTTGTCACTATTTCGCATTATATGGACATGGACCGAATATGCAATATTGAAGCAGCGTGAATAAAGCAAGTTTATGAATATTAGGGAAGCATATTTTCTATGAAACTGAATCACACTAGATCGAAGCAAAGTTCGGTGGCGTCGGAAGTAACGACGTCGAGTAACACCGGAACTAAAATATGCTTCTTGACAGAAAATATTAGAAAATTGATACAACATTTTGTTTCTAAATAAACAACAAATAATAAATTGTTACATTGGACATAAAAGTTTTCTCGGTCGAAGCAAATTTAACATGTACGGAAAGCTAACTTTAGTAGGAAAAGAAACAAAATTTCATCCGGTATAAAATAAGTGAATATGTCGCGAAAATCCAAATCTGAGCCCGAGCTCATCTGCACCTGCGCTCACCAAAAAAATCAAAATAAATACTAAAAAAATTCAAAAAATTCCAAACAAAATTGGGGTGGTGGAAAATTTGATGCGTGAGGTGCGCCCGAATTTTCAAAACATTTGGATTTATGTGCAGCTCTCAGCAAAAAAGACAAATCGGAGGTCTGTAAAAATGTATACTGTTCATATACTGTTTTGGTCTGATTTGTCTTTTTTGCTGAGAGCTGCACATAAGTCCAAATGTTTTGAAAATTGGGGCGCACCTCACGCATCAAATTGTCCACCACCTCAATTTTTTCGGAATTTTTTGAATTTTTCTGAATTTTTTACGAATTTTTTTTTTGAACGGGTGCAGATGCACCCGGGCACCGAAACGTTGCTTGATTGGTCTGATTAGTTTGAGAAACAGAATTACATGGAAACAAAGATGGACCAACGTTCCATTTCAACTAACCGTGGTTTTTGTGACCACTTAATTTAGGAGGCAGATTAGGCGGGACCAATTAATTGTTTGAAGCAGATTATAAGGAAACTAGCTGGAGAAAGACCCGGCGAGATTCAGATTAATCCAACGGACAGAAGCAGCTTCGCCGTGCCATGTTGGGCTAGCCTGACATTGTGATTCCTTATATATTTCGTGCTTTCTAATATCACTAGTTGTAGCATAGGGTAAGTGGTAAGAGGTGTAATCAGGTGTTGGAGGTTAGGAGTTCGATTCCTCATGCAAGTTACTCATGATGATTTTTACTTCGCACTTTTAAATAGCAATAGGCCTCGCGCCCGCTGGCCCGGCCCAGTTGTGCGTCGTATCAGCGCGTTCGCTCGTACGTAGGCCTCGTATCAAAGGACCTTCGGTTATCTGGAAAAGAAAAATTAAAGGACCTTGGGCGCTGGCGTACTTTAAGAAAAAGACCATCCTACCCTTTATTATGAAGGGATATGGGATAATCTCCACCGTTGATGTGTTTAGGGGGGTTGTACCGAAGCAGAAGTATTGTCAATACAGTGACCTGTTTGGCTAGTGTCATACGCAGAGATGTAAAATTAACTGGCTAGCCGTTTATAACTGTTGCAAAGACTGCCCGTCAAAAACTGTTGCAAAGACGCTTTAGCTATGTAGCCGCTGCATGCCAACTGATCGCCATGCACATTTACCATCGGCAGGCACAAGGTTCGTAGCTTAAAAGAGGGGCCTCCACAACAAAACGTAGCCAGCGGCGCACCAGGGTGCCGCATCGGCACTCGCTGTCACGCTAGCACGCTAGCGCGCCGTTGCGCCGCGCGGTATCCACGGTCATAGTTTGCCGCAACACCTAGCGCGCTTGTGGTTAAATCATGCGTGGTGAAGTGGATTGGATCCTCGTGATAGCTTGTAGGAGTATTTGTAGGTGACCGCGCAACTTCATGACAGGACAACAAGACAGCCGGTGCCGCTCTCCAATTTCAAGGGCATGCCATTCCTCTCAGCTTGCACGGAGGGGTGGGACGGGCACCGCCCGGTCGCACGGAGGCAGAGGCAAACGGCCGACAGCGAGAGGCGGGAGTAGTGCAAGCTGGAGGATGAAGTCCATGGCCGCTGACAGATATGACAGGCCGCGACAGCTTCGAGCGAGGAAGAAGATGCGTTTCTTTCGCGTCCTCTGTTTTAAAAAAAAAGGTCCAGGGTTCTTTTTTTTATGCAGAGATATTACCACAGTTTTGGAAATACTACAGTATTATTACTTCGGTTTTCAGTGGTAGTCAAACACCTCAAAGTAAATAAAACTTTGGTATTCAAAAAAACTGCGGTATTCTCAAAATACTTAGAAAATACTTTGCTATCAAACACAACCTTAGGTTTATCCATTTGACGACGGCGTTTCCCCACAACTCGTCGGTACATGTATGCCGCATCGTTCTGTCCCCACGGCAATGGATGCCAACCGTGCTAACGCCACCACGCGGCTCCGTCGCCTTGCGTAGTATTTTATTACTAGATCAGGATCGCGCCTTGGCGCGGGGTGCCGGTCACAAGATGTGATCAAGAAGTAATGTTCATGTTAGTATGAATCCTCGTTTAGCATATGTATTAAACAAAATAAATAAAGATGAAACATTTACTTGTAATAAAAGCAAGACATCATCTAAGTTGAACATTGTCATGAGATTTTAAGGTAGCATAGAGTTCAAGTTCAGTGCGATCATGAGACCACGTACTTGACACTAAGTTCAGTACTAAGCACAAACATGAGACAGCAAGTACTAATCTAAAAAAAAGTTTGCAGCTTATCCAAATAGTGCTCAGATCCAAACCAAAAAGCAGGATACAATTTACTACCATAGAAAGATACATAGTCCAGATGATGTTGAGCAAAAAAAATCACATATATTACATGGGAAAGAAATGTGTCATTCTTGTACATAGGAGAACCCCTAACAAAGCAATGTCCTAGACTACTTAGGTATCATCTTCATACCTCCATGAGACTCCAGGTTGTAGCCTTAAAGATAAGTGTAGACAAACCCTGTCAAACAAATTAATGTTTCTCTATTTTAGATTGGGAGAATCATGATAGAGAGGCATGAGACCACAAACAATAGCATTGGTAAATCGGTAGCTGGATCCATCCAAAGCACCAAAACACAACCTCTACCGCAGTCTTCTACTAAACATCATCAACATGGATCATGCCAAACGCTAAATGTAAAACAAAGCAATCAATGCCTTCCAAACATAATAACATGATATTCTTTACCTAAGATCAAAAGCAAGAAAGTTGGTTCCTGGGATTTATATCGAATAGAACCAAAAATCCTAATAATATTAGTACTTACTGAGCATTTCACAACACCTAGATCAGTTAAGAAGATTCTATCTTCCCGGACCACCAGAGAGAGGAAGGGACGAACCTGGGAACCTGTAGGTACAACACACTCTAAGCACGGAGGCATCCATGCCAATCCGAAGGAGCACCCGCCGCATGCCCAAACCCCGCCACCGGACAACAGGCATAGCAGTGTTTCCCAGCAGATGCAGCAGCGAGAAACCTGGTACTAAACCCCAACCACAACCTGTGTAGCACAAGAGAATCAACATACATGAGCCATGGCCCGACACTCAGCGAGCAGAAAAGGTGAACAGCGGAGAGGGCGCTCATCGCTGCCTTGTTGGTAGCATCACTGATGCCTTCCCTACTCCCGAAGGCGTCAGCGGCAGCGGCGGGGCTGAGGACGAGAGAGAATGCCTAGTTGCTAGAGGGGCGGTTGGTGGTTCATATCACATCTCGCCTCTCTGCTTCCTTCTCATCTTGCCTGCCCTCACCGGCAACGACACACCAAATCAGCACCATGAAGGAGAGCCACATGGAAAGGCACAAAAAGGAGATGGCGGCTCACCTCGGCTTTGGGGCTTCCTAAACCATATTGTCACCTTTATTTAGTTCCTTTTTTCCTTTGATGTATCTGCATGAAAGACCCTAGGGTTAACTTTCTTGGATAAAATTTGTGCACACACAAAATCTTTCACGATCCAGGCACATCTGAACCTGTAGCCATGATATACAAAGTTTCTTTTAAGAATGCAATCTTCTTTGTGGTCCATTGGCAACATACCTGCTCCAGAACAAATGCGAGTTTCTGTATCTTTGCCATTGGCCAAATGTTTCAACTGAGAGTCAAATTCCTGGTTGAGAAAAGGTTGTTAGAAAAGAGCACCAGCAAGATGAGCACATCATAATTACAGTAGATGAACGCTTTATCCATAATTCTAGTGCGTGTGCAAACTTAAAGCAACTTCTTGCATGATTTCATCAGCCCCATTGATCTCTCCCTGCTCCTCTTTGTTTTTTGCAAGTCTTTTGATCAATCTACCTTTCACTATCTCCACATGTATCTATAGTGGATGCCAAAATGAGATTCTTAAAGCCAAGATGTATCACTTCAACTCCATTTCAGTATCTTACCTTCCATTTCATTTGTAGTTTCCAATGCAATGATTTACCATGCAGTCTAAATGAGAGGAGCAGAACTCAAAATTAAATTAGGTGCTTAAGGCTCCAAAGATGAAAGCAAGTCAATCCATCAACAATTGTATCAAGTGCAATCTACTTTACATAGAACTAAGTGACCTTAGGTAGTTGCACATATATGTATCATTGACACGCAGTGCTCCAACTAAAGCTCATACGGGCTATAGAGAAAGCGGGACGAGCAAACCTTCAACATGTGCTCATTATATTCAAAGGTAAACAAAACTGATGTCTCATTGTGGTCAATTTACTCTATAGATGTACTCATTCATGTATAATGGATACTCAAGATTTTTCTTTGCTTAAAATGAGGTATACAGCTATACACACTGGATACTCGAGTTCCATGGTAATAAATATTCAGAGAAGAAATATACACATTTTTAGAGAAACAAGAGGTTGCTCAAAAAAAAAGAGAAACCATAGAGAAAGAGAAACTAAAATAATCGGGCAAAAAAATAGCAATATAAGAACCCATATCTAAAAAAATATAAGATATTGCAAACAGTTCGGTTACATAAGATATCCTTATCAGAACATCAACCACAGCCAGGCTAGCTCCTCAAAGAATACAAGGTTGGTTTGCACTGTTCTTTGCACAGATTAAGATGGTTTGCACCCTAGTCTATCTACTGGCAACATAGCATCAGCTCTCATCCAACTAACAATAATATGTCTTCAGTTAAAAAATTATGACAGGCTGAAAGTAACTGAGAAATGAAAGTCATCACAAATATGTTACTCTCCTGTTAGCAGAAAACATGCAACACATACCTATAGATTGCTCCAGTTGACAAATCCCAGAAAAGGAGATGAAACAGACAGAGCTAGATGGTGCAATCTCCCATGTTGCTGCTCCAATCTACTGAGCCAAATTGATTAAGGGCTCTTCAATCACCACCACCGCCACGATGAGCATTCCCTTGCTTGTGACCCACAATCATTGTCGATCCGTTACTGCAAGTATTAAAGCAGTAAGAACACACACACTCACCCACGTCTGGTTCTAGCAAACATATG
This sequence comes from Triticum dicoccoides, assembly GCF_002162155.2. NCBI lineage: Eukaryota > Viridiplantae > Streptophyta > Magnoliopsida > Poales > Poaceae > Triticum > Triticum dicoccoides. The sequence continues at coordinate 108,898,668 of NC_041391.1, read as the reverse complement.
CGCTAGCTGCATGCAAACTGGGTTGAGTTGTTCTTTCAGTATACAAAATTATTTGCAACACAAATAATCTCTGTTTATTGCATTATTATCTCAAGCAAACATCGCTTGGCTTTGATAGTGACCATACTGAGATAACTGAAAATTAGCAGCAGAAGTAAAGGATGCATGATCACACACACACACACACACACAAAGCTACTTCCATTAGAAACATAGATGATTAATTAGGAGAAAAAAGTTAAGAACCTCGAACAAGTCAAAATTTGTATAGGGAGGAAAATGCAGAGAAGTTGTTACTACCTTGATTAAGAACCTGAACAGTGCAGTAGTGATCAACATGCAAAGAAAAATAATAATTCATGGGCCGCTGCCAATAATGCATGAGTTTTCACAACATCAGAGCAGGACCGAGAAGATCCTGGCTGAGACGGAACGAACCCAATGGCAGATGACGGATACTGAAAGTTTGCAAAACGATTGGCCATACAAAGGTGGCCACATTTGTTCCTGCATGTCCGCCTTGACCTGAACATCAGAAATCACCAAAATCAAATATCACAGGATACTGAATGTCAACATCAAGACCACCACATCAGTTACTCCAATACAAACATTAACCAGCCTAAAGACGTTGTTATTAGAAACATGACACCGTGGTTTCAGCTGGTTTATCAACAAATTAAAACAAGCCATTGAACCGACAACTTGCTTACTCTTAACCAGATGAAATCAAGGACCAACAACAAACAATAAAAGTTAAGAACAACTTATATGCAATAAAGGTATGAGAGAGAAGAAATATTCACATAAGACGGCTATAAACACTGGAGCAAAAATAAGCAACACCTTTAAATACAAATAAAAAGGGTTCAGGGTTCAATGCATAGTGGGCTCATATTTGCCTTTCCTCGATCATATAATCTACCCCCGCCATCTCTTGTCACCAGATTAATCTGTTTATACAGTGGAGCTGCCCTGGTTATCACTCAACAAGAATGACCATCCAAGGACAGAACAATAAGTATCACATGATCAAAAAGGATTCTAGAGACAAGAGGGAGGACCCAACTTGATACCCACAGGTGCCTTGACTGCTCAAAGGCACACTTATTTCAGCCACAGCGAATCATCATCGCCCTAGCAAGGATGGCTTTCGACCGGTGGGGCACGGGCGAATAAAAAGGGTTCAGGGTTCAATGCATATGGGCTCAGATTTGCCTTTCCTCATCATATAATCTACCCCATCATCTCTTATCACCAGATCAATCTGTTTATACAGTGGAGCTGCCCTGGTTATCACTCAATAAGAATGACCATCCAAAGGACAGAACAATAAGTATCACAGGATCAAAAAGGATTCTAGAGACAAGAGGGAGGACCCAACTTGATACCCACGGCTAATCATCATCGCCCTAGCAAGAATGGCTTCCGACCGATGTGGCACGTGATTCAAACGCGGTGGGGCAGGCTATTTACGCGCGGTGGCGCGGTCGGGGTGAAACTGTTCATTGCAACAGTAACTATTTTTTACCCGACGGACAAGGTCATTCCAGGGCTCGATCCGACGGCCCAGATCCGATCAAGCACGCAGATCCAACGGCCAGGAATCGAAACGGCTGAGGAGCCGGGAGGATGACCGGCATCCTTATTTCTGGATGAGTACAAAATTCATTCATGCCAACCACAAAAAGGAAATAATCTGCAATGCAAGGCTAATATGATTTATCTATTGCCAATCATTGTATCCATTTAAATTATGATCTGAACATATATACTTTCCAGTCACATGGCATCAACTTTTTAACTGAACTAAACCTCCAAAGTTATGTCAATGATTAAATATGGCATTAATGTAAAATATGGTAATGGGGTGGTTTATTTGGGTCAAAAAAAGGCAAACAACACAACACAGAGTATCCAATTAGGCATAGCAATTAACAATCAGGGATACTAATGAGGGAACTCTGAAAATGGATAGATCACCTCACATAATGATTATCTCAGCATACCTAGGCTAGGCAAGTGAAACCGACAATAAGGGTAAATAGAGCAGCCATTCCCTTGGCAGTGGCCAGAAATGCTTAAAACCCACTAAACACCAATGCTGACTATTGGATATTTTGCCAAACGCACCATCTATTCTTCTCTTAATTCATCGATGATGGCACAACAGGTGTATTGCTCAATCTATCTATCCAATTAATGTATAGCCTTCATGTTGGAAATATGCCCTAGAGGCAATAATAAATTAGTTATTATTATATTTCCTTGTTCATGATAATCGTTTATTATCCATGCTATAATTGTATTTATAGGAAACTCAGATACATGTGTGGATACATAGACAACACCATGTCCCTAGTAAGCCTCTAGTTGACTAGCTCGTTGATCAATAGATGGTTACGGTTTCCTGACCATGGACATTGGATGTCATTGATAACGGGATCACATCATTAGGAGAATGATGCGATGGACAAGACCCAATCCTAAGCCTAGCACAAATATCGTATAGTTCGTATGCTAAAGCTTTTCTAATGTCAAGTATCTTTTCCTTAGACCATGAGATTGTGCAACTCCCGGATACCGTAGGAATGCTTTGGGTGTACCAAACGTCACAACGTAACTGGGTGGCTATAAAGGTGCATTACAGGTATCTCCGAAAGTGTCTGTTGGGTTGGCACGAATTGAGACTGGGATTTGTCACTCCGTGTAAACGGAGAGGTATCTCTGGGCCCACTCGGTAGGACATCATCATAATGTGCACAATGTGACCAAGTGGTTGATCACGGGCTGATGTGTTACGGAACGAGTAAAGAGACTTGCCGGTAACGAGATTGAACAAGGTATCGGTATACCGACGATCGAATCTTGGGCAAGTACAATACCGTTAGACAAAGGGAATTGTATACGGGATCGATTGAGTCCTTGACATCATGGTTCATCCAATGAGATCATCGTGGAACATGTGGGAGCCAACATGGGTATCTAGATCCCGCTGTTGGTTATTGACCGGAGAACGTCTCGGTCATGTCTGCATGGTTCCCGAACCCGTAGGGTCTACACACTTAAGGTTTGATGACGCTAGGGTTATAAAGGAAGTTTGTATGTGGTTACCGAATGTTGTTCGGAGTCCCGGATGAGATCCCGGACGTCACGAGGAGTTCCGGAATGGTCCGGAGGTAAAGATTTATATATGGGAAGTCTTATTTTGGTCGCTGGAAAAGTTTCGCACTTTATCGGGATTGTACCGGGAGTGCCAAAAGGGGTCCGGGGGTCCACCGGGGGGTCCACCTGCCCCGGGGGGCACATGGGCTGTAGGGGGTGCACCTTGGCCTATATGGGCCAAGGGCGCCAGCCCCAAGAGGCCCATGCGCCAAGGAAACTTGGGGAGGGAAGAGTCCTCAAGGGGGAAGGCACCTCCGAGGTGCCTTGGGGAGGATGGACTCCTCCCCCCCCCCCTTGGCCGCACCCCTTCCTTGGAGGAAGGGGCAAGGCTGTGCCTCCCCCCTCTCCCTTGCCCCTATATATAGTAGAGGGGAGGGAGGGCATCCATACCTGAAGCCCTGGTGCCTCCCTCCCTCCCGTGACACCTCCTCCTCTCCCGCAGGTGCTTGGCGAAGCCCTGCAGGATTGCCACGCTCCTCCATCACCACCACGCTGTTGTGCTGCTGCTGGATGGAGTCTTCCTCAACCTCTCCCTCTCTCCTTGCTGGATCAAGGCGTGGGAGACGTCACCGGGCTGTACGTGTGTTGAACGCGGAGGTGCCGTCCGTTCGGCACTAGGATCTCCGGTGATTTGGATCACGACGAGTACGACTCCTTCAACCCCGTTCTCTTGAACGCTTCCGCTTAGCAATCTACAAGGGTATGTAGATGCACTCTCCTTCCCCTCGTTGCTGGTTTCTCCATAGATAGATCTTGGTGACACGTAGGAAAATTTTGAATTTCTGCTACGTTCCCCAACAGTGGCATCATGAGCTAGGTCTATTGCGTAGATTCTTTGCACGAGTAGAACACAAAGTAGTTGTGGGCGTTGATTTTGTTCAATATGCTTACTGTTACTAGTCCAATCTTGTTTCAACGGTATTGTGGGATGAAGCGGCCCGGACCGACCTTACACGTACTCTTACGTGAGACAGGTTCCACCGACTGACATGCACTTGGTGCATAAGGTGGCTAGCGGGTGCCAGTCTCTCCCACTTTAGTCGGAACGGATTCGATGAAAAGGGTCCTTATGAAGGGTAAATAGCAATTGACATATCACGTTGTGGTTTTTGCTTAGGTAAGAAACGTTCTTGCTAGAAACCCATAGTAGCCACGTAAAACATGCAAACAACAATTAGAGGACGTCTAACTTGTTTTTGCAGGGTATGCTATGTGATGTGATATGGCCAAGAAGAATGTGATGAATGATATGTGATGTATGAGATTGATCATGTTCTTGTAATAGGGATCACGACTTGCATGTCGATGAGAATGACAACCGGCAGGAGCCATAGGAGTTGTCTTTATTAATTGTATGACCTGCGTGTCATTGAACAATGCCATGTAATTACTTTACTTTATTGCTAACCGCTAGCCATAGTAGTAGAAGTAATAAGTTGGCGAGACAACTTCATGGAGACACGATGATGGAGATCATGATGATGGAGATCATGGTGTCATGCCGGTGACGATGATGATCATGGAGCCCCGAAGATGGAGATCAAAAGGAGCAATATGATATTGGCCATATCATGTCACTATTTGATTGCATGTGATGTTTATCATGTTTATGCATCTTGTTTACTTAGAACGACGGTAGTAAATAAGATGATCCCTTACAACAATTTCAAGAAGTGTTCTCCCCTAACTGTGCACCGTTGCTAAAGTTAGTCGCTTCTAAGCACCACGTGATGATCGGGTGTGATGGATTCTTACGTTCACATACAACGGGTGTAAGACAGATTTACACACGCGAAACACTTAGGGTTAACTTGACGAGCCTAGCATGTACAGACATGGCCTCGGAACACAAAGACCGAAAGGTCGAGCATGAGTCGTATAGTAGATACGATCAACATGAAGATGTTCACCGATGATGACTAGTCCGTCTCACGTGATGATCGGAGACGGCCTAGTTGACTTGGATCATGTAATCACTTAGATGACCAGAGGGATGTCTATCTGAGTGGGAGTTCATAAGATGAACTTAATTATCCTGAACATAGTCAAAAGATCTTTGCAAATTATGTCGTAAGCTCGCGCTTTAGTTCCACTGTTTAGATATGTTCCTAGAGAAAATATAGTTGAAAGTTGACAGTAGCGATTATGCGGACAGTAGAAAGCTTATGTCCTTAATGCACCGCTCAGTGTGCTAAACCCCAAACGTCGTTTGTGGATGTTGCGAACATCAGACATACACGTTTTGATAACTACGTGATAGTTCAGTTAAACGGTTTAGAGTTGAGGCACCAAAGACGTTTTTTGAAACGTCGTGGAACATATGAGATGTTTCGAGGGCTGAAATTGGGATTTCAGGCTCGTGCCCACGTCAAGAGGTATAAGACCTCCGACGATTTTCTTAGCCTGCAAACTAAGGGAGAAAAGCTCAATCGTTGAGCTTGTGCTCAGATTGTCTGAGTGCAACAATCACTTGAATCGAGTGGGAGTTGATCTTCCAGATGAGATAGTGATGTTTCTCCAAAAAGTCATTGCCACCAAGCTACTAGAGCTTCATGATGAACTATAACATATCAGGGATAGATATGATGATCCTTGAGGTATTCGTGATGTTTGACACCGCGAAAGTAGAAATCAAGAAGGAGCATCAATTGTTGATGGTTGGTGAAACCACTAGTTTCAAGAAGGGCAAGGGCAAGAAGGGATACTTCATGAAACGGCAAATCAGCTGCTGCTCCAGTGAAGAAACCCAAGGTTGAACCCAAACCCGAGACTAAGTGCTTCTGTGATAAGGGAATAGTCACTAGAGCGGAATTACCCTAGATACTTGGTAGATGAGAAGGCTGGCAAGGTCGATAGAAGTATATTGGATATACATTATGTTAATGTGTACTTTATTAGTACTCCTAGTAGCACCAGGGTATTAGATACTGGTTCGGTTGCTAAGTGTTGGTAATTCGAAATAAAAGAGCTACGAAATAAACGGAGACTAGCTAAAGGTGAGCTGACGATATATGTTGGAAGTGTTTCCAAGTTTGATGTGATCAAACATCACACGCTCCCTCTACCATCAAGATTAGTATTAAACCAGAATAATTGTCATTTGGTGTTTGCGTTGAGCATAGACATGATTGGATTATGTCTGTTGCAATACGGTTATTCATTTAAGGAGAATATTGGTTACTCTGTTTATTTGAATAATACCTTCAGTGGTCTTGCACCTAAAGGATTGGTTTATTGAATCTCGATCGTAGTGATAGACATTTTCATGCCAAAAGATATAAGATAGTAATGATAGTACCACTTACTTGTGGCACTGCCATGTAAGTCATATTGGTATAAAACGCATGAAGAAGCTCCATGTTGATGAATCTTTGGACTCACTCGTTTTTGAAAAGTTTGAGACATGCGAACCATGTCTATTGGTGTATACGCATGAAGAAACTCCATGCAGATGGATCGTTTGGACTCACTTGATTTTGAATCACTTGAAATATGCAAATCATACCACATGGGCAAGATGACTAAAAGGCCTCGTTTTTCAGTAAAATGGAACAAGATAGCAACTTGTTGGAAGTAACACATTTTGATGTGTGCAGTCCAATGAGTGCTGAGGCATGCAGTGAATATCGTTATGTTCTTTCTTCACAGATGATTCAAGTAGATGTTGAGTATATTTACTTGATGAAACACAAGTCTGAATTATTGAATGGTTCAAGTAATTTTAGAGTGAAGTTGAAGATCATTGTGACAAGAGGATAAAATGTCTATGATATGATCATAGAGATGAGGATCTGAGTTACGAGCTTTGGCACGCAATTAAGACATTGTGGAAATTGTTTCACAATTAATACTGCTTGGAACACCATAATGTGATGGTGTGTCTGAACATCATAGTTGCACCCTATTGGATATGGTGCGTACCATGATGTCTCTTATCGAATTACCACTATCGTTCATGGGTTAGGCATTAGAGACAACCGCACTCACTTTAATAGGGTACCACGTAATTCCGTTGAGATGACACCGTTTGGAGAAACCTAAGTTGTCGTTTCTTAAAGGTTTGGGGCTGCGACGCTTATGTGAAAAAGTTTCAGGTTGATAAGCTCGAACCCAAAGCGGATAAAATGCATCTTCATAGGACACCCAAAAATAGTTGGGTATACCTCCTAATTCAGATCCAAAAGCAATAGGGATTATTTCTTGAATCGGCTCCTTTCTCGAGGAAAAGTTTGTCTCGAAAAGTTGAGTGGGAGTATGGTGGAGACTTGATGAGGTTATTGAACCGTCACTTCAACAAGTATGTAGCAGGGCATAGGAAGTTGTTCCTGTGGCACCTACACCAATTGAAGTAGAAGCTTATGATAGTGATCATGAAGTTTTGGATCAAGTCACTACCGTACCTCGTAGGGTGACAAGGATGCGTACCACTTCAGAGTGGCATAGTAATCCTGTCTTGAAGGTCATGTTGCTAGACAACAATGAACCTACGAGCTATGGAGAAGCGATGGTGGGCCCAAATTCCGGCAAATGGTTAGAAGCCATGAAATCCGAGATAGGATCCATGTATCATAACAAAGCATGGACTTTGGTGGACTTGCCCAATGATCAGCAAGCCATTGAGATAAATGGATCTTTAAGAAGAAGACGGACGTGGATGGTAATGTCACCATCTATGAAGCTCGACTTGTGGCGAAGAGTTTTTCACAAGTTCAAGGAGTTGACTACGATGAGATTTTCTCATCCGTAGCGATGCTTAAGTCCGTCGGAATCGTGTTAGCACAAGCTGCATTTATGAAATCTGGCAGATGGATGTCAAAAATGAGTTTCCTTACCAGTTTTCGTAAGGAAAGGTTGTATGTGATACAATCGGAAAGGTTTTGTCGATCCTAAGGATGCTAAAAGGTATGCTAGCACCAGCGATCCTTCTAAGGACTGGAGTAAGCATCTCGGAGTTGGAATATGTACTTTGATAAGATGATCAAAGATTTTGGGTTTATACAAAGTTTATGAGAAACTTGTATTTCCAAAGAAGTGAGTGGGAGCACTATAGAATTTCTGATAAGTATATGTTGTTGACATATTGTTGATCAGAAATGATGTAGAATTTCTGGAAAGCATATAGGGTTATTTGAAAGGTGTTTTTCAATAGAAAACCTGGATTAAGCTACTTGAACATTGAGCATCAAGATCTATGAGGATAGATCAAAAACGCTTAATGGTACTTTCAAATGAGCACATACCTTGACATGATCTTGAAAGTGTTCAAGATGGATCAGTCAAAGAAGGAGTTCTTGCCTGAGTAGTAAGGTATGAAGTTAAGACCTAAAGCTGGACCACGGCAGAAAAGAGAGAAAGGACGAAGGTCGTCCCCTATGCTTGGGCGTAGGCTCTACAGTATGCCATGCTAAGTACCACATCTGATGTGTGCCTTGCCGCTTGTCTGGCAAGAGGGTACAAAGGTGATCAAGGAGTGGATCACTAGATAGCGGTCAAAGTTATCCTTAGAGGAATAAGGATATGTTTCTCGATTATGGAGGTGATAAAGAGTTTGGCGTAAAGGGTTACGTCGATGCAAGCTTTAACACTTATCCGAATGACTCTGAGTAGCAAACCGGATACATATAGTGGAGCAACCATTTGGAATAGCTCCAAGTGGAGAGTGGTAGCAGCATTTACAATATGACCTAGAGATTTGCGAAGTACATACGGATCTGAATGTTGCAGACCCGTTGACTAAAACCTCTCTCACAAGCAGAACATGATCAAACCCCAGAACTCATTGAGTCTTAATCACATGATGATGTGAACTAGTTTAGTAACACTAGTAAACTCTTTGGATGTTGGTCACATGGTGATGTGACCTGTCAGTGTTAATCACATGGTGATGTGAACTAGATTATTGACTCTAGTGCAAGTGGGAGACTGTTGGAAATATGCCCTAGAGGCAATAATAAATTAGTTATTATTATATTTACTTGTTCATGATAATCATTTATTATCCACGCTATAATTGTATTGATAGGAAACTCAGATACATGTGTGGATACATAGACAACACCATGTCCCTAGTAAGCCTCTAGTTGACTAGCTCGTTGATCAATAGATGGTTACGGTTTCCTGACCATGGACATTGGATGTCATTGATAACGGGATCACATCATTAGGAGAATGATGTGATGGACAAGACCCAATCCTAAGCCTAGCACAAAGATCGTATAGTTCGTATGCTAAAGCTTTTCTAATGTCAAGTATCTTTTCCTTAGACCATGAGATTGTGCAACTCCCGGATACCGTAGGAATGCTTTGGGTGTACCAAACGTCACAACGTAACTGAGTGGCTATAAAGGTGCACTACAGGTATCTCCGAAAGTGTCTGTTGGGTTGGCACGAATCGAGACTGGGATTTGTCACTCCATGTAAACGGAGAGGTATCTCTGGGCCCACTCGGTAGGACATCATCATAATGTGCACAATGTGACCAAGGGGTTGATCACGGGATGATGCGTTATGGAACGAGTAAAGAGACTTGCCGATAACGAGATTGAACAAGGTATCGGTATACCGACGATCGAATCTCGGGCAAGTACAATACCGTTAGACAAAGGGAATTGTATACGGGATCGATTGAGTCCTTGACATCATGGTTCATCCGATGAGATCATCGTGGAACATGTGGGAGCCAACATGGGTATCTAGATCCCGCTGTTGGTTATTGACCGGAGAACGTCTCGGTCATGTCTGCATGGTTCCCGAACCCGTAGGGTCTACACACTTAAGGTTCGATGACGCTAGGGCTATAAAGGAAGTTTGTATGTGGTTATCGAATGTTGTTCGGAGTCCCGGATGAGATCCCGGATGTCACGAGGAGTTCCGAAATGGTCCGGAGGTAAAGATTTATATATGGGAAGTCTTATTTTGGTCGCCGGAAAAGTTTCGCACTTTATCGGTATTGTACCGGGAGTGCCAAAAGGGGTCCGGGGGTCCACCGGGGGGTCCACCTGCCCCGGGGGGGCACATGGGCTGTAGGGGGTGCGCCTTGGCCTATATGGGCCAAGGGCACCAGCCCCAAGAGGCCCATGTGCCAAGGAAACTTGGGGAGGGAAGAGTCCTCAAGGGGGAAGGCACCTCCGAGGTGCCTTGGGGAGGATGGACTCCTCCCCCCCCTTCTTGGCCGCACCCCTTCCTTGGAGGAAGGGGCAAGGCTGCGCCTCCCCCCACTCCCTTGCCCCTATATATAGTGGAGGGGAGGGAGGGCATCCATACCTGAAGCCTTGGCGCCTCCCTCCCTCCCGTGACACCTCCTCCTCTCCCGCAGGTGCTTGGCGAAGCCCTGCAGGATTGTCACGCTCCTCCATCACGACCACGCCGTTGTGCTGCTGCTGGATGGAGTTTTCCTCAACCTCTCCCTCTCTCCTTGCTGGATCAAGGCGTGGGAGACGTCACCGGGCTGTACGTGTGTTGAACGCGGAGGTGTCGTCCGTTCGGCACTAGGATCTCCAGTGATTTGGATCACGACGAGTACGACTCCTTCAACCCTGTTCTCTTGAACGCTTCCGCTTAGCGATCTACAAGGGTATGTAGATGCACTCTACTTCCCCTCGTTGCTGGTTTCTCCATAGATAGATCTTGGTGACACGTAGGAAAATTTTGAATTTCTGCTACGTTCCCCAACACTTCAACCATCTATGTCGATTCATCTCACCTCTAACTGAACTATTACCACCCAAGACATAAATACACTGCATATGTACCAAGAAAAGTAATCCTTGATTTCTCTTTGCATAGCAATAATGAAATTAAACAAAGGAGAATATAATGCTTACATAGACATGAAAAGCAACAAAATTAGATATTTTGTCAGAAGCATAGCACGCACATGATAAAGTAAAAGCCCAGGAAAAGAAACAAATTGTGAGAGGAATGGAATATGGAGAGAAACAACCTTGGAATCAGAGTGAGAGGGGGATCACATGTACGTGCTGCTTCCAAGGATTGCCTCATTCTTCAGGCCATTGCAGATCTGAAAATAAAAGGCAACCGAGGTTGACATCACACACACACACAGAGAGAGAGATGGCCGGGGTGCTTTGCTCCCTGATAAACCGTGGCGAGCCAGCGTGCTACACGGGAGCAAATGGATGGAATCGAGGCCTTGGCACAAGGCGCTTGTAGGACTGGATGTAGAGAAAGAGGAGCACGTCGTGGAGGTCGGCCTCCCACGCGCCGTCAGCTGCGGGGTCATCGTCGTAGCCAGGGAGCACGGCGGCGAGTGCCCCGAGCGCCAGCGCGGCCTGGTCGGCGGGGATCTGCAGCGGCTCCGCGAGCACCGCGGCACCCACGCGCCCGGGCCCCGGCGCCACGAGCTGAGCAGGAGGGCTCGGGAGCCGCCGCCGTGCCCGGGGACCAGGTCACGGACGGGGAGGGCGGGCGCCCACTCGCCGCCGCCTTGCCCTGCTGCTGCTCCTCCCCGCTGCCGCCGCCGTCGTGCTCCTCGTCCTCCTCCGCTTTTGCTCATCGTCGTTGGGGAGGAGGCATTGCTTGGTGGATCCGGCCGCCGACGGCGCGAGGAGGCACGTGGCGGCGGCGGCGATGTGGCAGGAGGAGAGGAGGCGTGTGGGAGGGGAGGCGAGGGGAGGGGAGGGGAACGAGAGAGAGGGAGAGGAGGCGCGCGGTCATTCCAGGGCTCGATCCGACGGCCCAGATCCGATCAAGCACGCAGATCAAACGGCCAGGAATCGAAACGGCTGAGGAGCCGGGAGGATGACTCTCATTCTTATTTCTGAATGTATACGTTTTCGTATGCCGTCTGTATTTCAAGCACCAATAAATGTTGTCAACACATGCAAGCCGACCATTGGTCCATAAAACGGGAGCGCGCGAGCCCGTGTGTACTATCGCTGCTCTCGTGCTTAATGCCTTAATCCATGATTTTGGGACACACAACCAGGTTGCAAGTGAAAACTCCTATTCGATCTTGCATCTTAACTGCTAACCTACAGTGCCGTTTGCTTGATCTAGCACATGCTCCACTCAGCTCCACTCCAACATCTCTACCTAATAATAAAGCACGGACCGTATCTTACCCCCTAAATGTTGGTCCATTTCATCTGTCCACTTCGTACATCAGTTTTTACGTGAACTAGTAGAATGCCAGTGCGTCGCCATGGGCATTTTAATTTGTTCTGATTGCACCTATGAATGCAATGCATATATGTCTCTCGTTCCCCACTCTGTCTACCACCCTCCATCTCTATCCCTACCTTTCTCGTTCCCACCCTTGCTCCCTCTTTCTTTGTAGACCCCTCTATTTCTCTAGGACACAATCCCCTAAT
>NC_041391.1:108770513-108885542 GCF_002162155.2 Triticum dicoccoides | reverse complement strand
GGGGAGAAGCGGCACACGACCATGACCGGCACCCCCTATGCCGGCGACGAGCGACTCAACAACGGCATAGCCCCCATTCCTCCTACCGACCCCCCTTCCCCCGAAGCACCCCTGCTTCGCCCTACCACGGCTAGTGGCGCGGACTAGCGAGAGGCCACCAACAGCCGCATATCCGCCAAAGAGGGGGGTAGGTCCACCGCCACCACCACCAAGGATGGGCACTTGAGAATCCCGCCCGCGCCGTATGCCGTCGTCCAAAAGCCGGGGAGGAAGGCCCGACCGGACTCCAGGACACGCACACACCTCCACCACCTCAGCCACGCCACCAGCACTGCCCACCGATCCACGGCAGCGCCAGCCGCCCACGGCCCCTGCTAGCCTCAGCCCTCGCCGCCGGGCGGGCCGCCAGCGCCAGATCTGGCCGGATCGGATCAAGACCGTGTTGCATGATCTGCCCAAAGGATGAAGCACCGCCTCCACCGCACAGCCACCACGGCACCGATATAGCATCGACTGAGAGTCTCGGTCGTGAGACTGGGCAAGACTGTATCACAATCCCCTAATTACTGCCATGAAAGAGAAATAAAAAATCAGCACGCAATCCCCTAATGTCGTCGATTTGATTTGGTTGAAGCATGGAACCCAAAGAGAATCGCGCTGGAGAGAGGAAAGAAATAGAGCACATTACGGTAGAAGAAAACAGAGATATCAGCGACGAGCAGTACAGAAATGCTTGTGCAACTTATACACACAGGCACACAACACATACGTACCTAGAAGAATATTGTGATCCGCTGTGGCACGCCACGCCGAGACACACATGCTGACATGCATTGCTCTCTTTTTTGACAGGAACACATACTTAACTAGACAAATCCCCCGCGCGTTGCTGCGAGATTTTATTGTGTAAAACTTAAAAGATTAATGATGTCTATTCTGGAGGACAGATAAAGAGATAGATAGGAAATTAATTTTATCACTGGAGTGGGATGTTTTTGAGCTCACATAAACCAACGTTGTAAAATATATAAGAAGTTACTGTCATACTTAATGAAATTACAAACCAATGAAACTGATATAGTAAGATATTCGATCTGCAAAGCTTAATTACAATATTCCAACAGTAATTACATGTATGGTTATGGACAATAATTAACTTTGAGGACCACAACTTCTTTGGCACACAAACACACTTACAACAAGAAATGAGGTAATGAGGATATTCTGGAATATTTTGAATATACATTTATATAAATAATGAAATCAATTTATGTAAACTTGATATATTGTAAGAAGATAGGTGCATACCCAGAAGCAAATTAGCTTCTCCTGTAGTGATGTGATGTTGAATCTACTACAAACACCTGCACAAAACACGATGGCGAAATTTAAGTAAAATGAATGGATAACCAGATTCCTTATTTACAAATCAATTTACTATGCATAATTTGTTGCACAGAGAGATATAGCTCCAGCTCTTTGCATATAGGTATATCTACAACAGATGATCAGAACCATTGGGAAAAAAATACTGTCCTGAAAGACAGCTTGTACATAGAAAAAAATACACAATGGTTGACAACTCCGTATGCACGCTTCAATCTTTGTTCCAGCAGTTTGAGCATCACATGTATATGCTACTGTGAAGGAGATATAGGGTAGCTAGAACAAAATAGAGATGAACAACCAGTTTCTTGTAATGTCTGAAGCTGGTGTTTGTTATAACCAAGGGGTCCAGATTTTGAACTGCTGGGTTTCTCTTCTCTCGGAAAGCAGAGGCTCGGGAATGAGAATGCTGATAAAAAATATATCCTGACCTTTGCAAGCAAGTAGTAAAATAAAATAGGAGAGGTGAAAAATACAACAGGGTTACATATATTATGCCCCAAATGTCGAGCTTCATGCATACCGATTAGAATCTCTTGCCCGTAGACTGTAGCCACATAATGACCTGTTGATGCAAAATCAAAGACGATGAACAAACAGGATGCATAAGATGGCAAATCGCTAAATTGACCAAATAATAATGTGAATCCTGGAATGCAAATAAGATAAAAAAATATGTAGGACTGAGATGGAAGACCAATGGGAAAGAAATGAGGTGAGCCGAGCAGACTTTAAAGGGCAATCCATCCGTTTCTTGTGGAGATGGTGGGGAGAGGAAGTGGAACGCCGTCTGGAACATTATTAGGAGAGGGAGCGTCAGACATCAGTTAGCCTACTTTTTTTTTGAGTAAAAGTCAGTTAGTCTACTGGTTGTTCCCTATACATCGTGACCGGGGAAGATGCACCGGGTGGGCCAGTGGAAGCAATGGGCTGCCGAGAGGATGCAGCAGTAGGCTGTATAAGGTTGCTATGGCCTTTTTCATAAGAATCTATATATATATGATTGTAAAAATGGCAAATACTCTTGGTAAGAACAGAGAGTACAGTACCTTCAACAGTTCAAGTCGACAGATAGCGTCAGCCGCCCGTAGTCAGGAGCAATTGGAAAGGAAGCCTCCATATGGCCTTCTTGGACAGATTCAGTTGTACTCAGGCTGCTGCCGACGTTGCAACCTATCCACCTGATGCGCCACCGATGACATGGCCTCCGGATCGAGGTGGCCGAACTCCTCTGAGCCGGACACCGATCCCCAACCCCGCCACCACCGGGCACTGCTCCTGGGAAGTAGTCGTGGCAGGCAGCGCGAGTATGGAGAAGGAGGGTGAAGCGGAGAGGAGGGAAGGAGGTGGCCGCCGCGGCTTGAGTGGTGTGCGGCGGGAGGAAGGGTGGATGCCGGCGTGGGAGTGAGGCGCGGCGTACAGGGAGGGAGCGGCAAGGGGAGCGACCAACGGATCGATCCTGGTGGGCGGCAAGCCGGAGTGGACAGAGGGGAAAGCGGGGAGGGAGGTGGCTTATTCGTCGCCAAAAAAACAAAGCAAACGGATGGGCTTGGCTGGGCGATGGCCTGGGTTGTATTACGTCCGTCCGCAACTTTTCTGCTTGGTCCTACCAGTAGTAACTGAAGCCAACGTATTCGTTTTGTTTAGTGGTTGGTCCCGCTTGTAAGTCTCTACCAAAATGCTGACTGGGCAGTATTGCTGATGTGGATAGCCTGCATGTTAAAAGAAATAGGTTAGTGTGGATGAATTATTTAGGTATTATAGATTTGGTTACAATTATGAATTTTAATGCTGGTTACTCAATTCTAGCAGAATAAAAGAATAGGTTTCGTGCTATGCTAAGAATAACTGAACCAATATCGATATATGAGCAGGCTCACACAACTTGTAAATTAAGCCAAGTGTAGTTGTGAATATAATGCTTTTTTATTTTTTTGCTTTAGTACATGTGTCTTTCCGTCCTCTTCACCTCTTGAGGAATATGGTACACATGGTTTGCTTAAGCACATGACAAAATCAACGTCGACCACCGAGAGAATTTGGCTGCTGCATATTCCCTTCTGATAATTATTTTACGCAAACCAGCATAGGATGTACAACAAATATATATATATGCAGTAATGTGGGCTCTTGGAAAGACGATAGTACCGAATTCCCCAGTGGCTTTATATTTTCAAGATACTCTTAACAACAAACTGAACATAATACATGTTGGTTCAGATCAGCAAGCATAATACCCTCAGGAACTCATCATTTTCTTGCCACCCCATGTCTATCTCCAGCGGATCCTCGTATTTCCAACAAAGGAAAACATCCTTGTAAGTGTCAGCGGAGCCTTCTCCAAATTGTCGTCATTGAAGCAATTCAGGACAGATCTGGGCAACCCAGTGGAGACGCTGACAGTGAAGCTCGAGTAGATGAGCAAGTCCTCAAAGGCACCAACTGCAGACCTATACAACCATGTTGACATTTAGTTTCTCACCCTAGCTCCCAGCAAGGCCGTGACTGTAGAAGGTAGTTTTTTTTAAAACGGAGGCATAAGCATAAGTTGTGACTATAGAAGATAGTTTTGGTGCTTACAACGACAACATTTAATTAGAAAACTAATGCATGTAAAAACTAAGGTTGTATTCAAAGTGGTAAGCTAGTTATTGATAAATATCCGCCGATAAGCGTATTTTTAATAATACAAGTGAGTTGAACACATCGTAAATGGAAATAACACAAACTTTAGGCAAAGTAATTATTACAGTTCCTTCGGAATCAAGGACAGAAGAATTGCAATAGACCAGTGGCGGAGCTTGCTTCAAAAAACTGGGTGGGCTGGGTTGGCCTGGCTGTAAGAGATTGTTACTAGCTAGCTTGGTGGGCTAGATGGTCTGGCTATAAATGTGAGGTGGAGCTCCAGAGCTGGGCGGGCCATGGCCCATTCGGCCTTGCTAAAGCTCCGCCAGTGCAATAGACGATAACACGAGAAAAGTAATCCCTATTTTAATTTTAACACTACCGAACACTATAAGGTGTTAAGAGTTTTGAGAAACAACACCCTATCGACATAAGTACTTCACTTTTCTCAGGAACATGTGCAATAAGGAGAGCAACTGAAACAATACCCTCTGTGAACACTATAAGGCCTTATTCTGGAATATTAGAGGGTTCGGTGCTAGGGGGCGCCGTGACCAACTGAAAGATTTGGTCCGTTCTAATTCTATTGACTTTGTGGGGTTGGTTGAAACGTTTAAGGATTCCTTCTCCCCCAGTGAGCTCTCTGCTATCGTGGGTATGGATAGATTTCATTGGCAATTTTTACCGGCTTCGGGCCACTCAGGTGGGATTCTGATTGGTGCTAATAAGGATATTTTTGACTTTGTTACTTTTGATTATGGGTTTTATTGGGCTAGTGTTGTGCTCTCGCACAGATCTATGAATACCCTCTGTGAATTTATAGTTGTTTATGGGCCCGCTGATCACTCCTTCTCACACCTTTTCCTTGATGAACTTTCGATCAAGATCGAGTCCTGCACTCTTCCGATGGTTATTGGGGGAGACTTCAATCTTTTGCGATGCCCTCTTGACAAGAATAATGATAATTTTTCCTGGTCTTTAGCCAATGCTTTTAACGACTTTATTAGTGCCAACGCCATTCGGGAGCTTCCTCGGGGGGGAGCCCGCTTTACTTGGTCTAATCATCAGGTGAATCCTATCAGATCCGTGCTTGATCGTGTCTTCCTATGTCCCAGATGGGATTCCTTGTTTCCCAGGTCCTCTCTTTTCGCAAAATGTATTGTCGGGTCTGACCATACCCCCTTGATTCTTGATGATGGTTCCATTCACTATAGACCTCCGGCTAGATTTCAGTTTGATGCTTCTTGGCTGTCTGTGGAGGGCTTTGTTGACATGGTCGCGGCGAAGATTTCACACTCCCTCTCTCACAACCCCCGCTCTTTTGGCCTTCTGGACGATTGGCAGTCATGTGCTTATGCTTTACGTAAATTTCTTAGAGGCTGGTCGCGTAATCGCGCGGCGGAGGATCGCCGCACCAAAGCCTTCCTTGAAAATCAGATCCTGGAGCTGGATCGTTCTGCTGACTCTATCGGGCTCTCTGATGATGGTTGGGTTGTTCGCTATAATCTGGAGGCTGCTCTTTTGCAGTTGCACCATCAGGCTGAGATTTACTGGCGCTAGAGGAGCACTCTTAATTGGACTCTCAAAGGGGACGCTCCTACGGCTTATTTATTTGCGATCGCTAACGGTAGGCGTAGGCGTTGTGAGATTAATAGCCTGTTGATTAATGGTATGCGCTCTTCAGATCAGTCTGTGATTATGGCCCACGTGGTGGACTTCTTTTCGTCTTTGTTAGGGGCTAAACCTCCATCGGGCCTGTCCATTTCTCCCCACCTCTAGAGCTCTGGTCTTAAAATTTCTCCTGAGGAGAATGCTTCCTTGATGATTCCGCTTTCCGATCAGGAAATCTGGGATGTGGTTAATTCTGCCAATCCTAATGCCGCTTCTGGGCCTGATGGCTTCTCCATTCCTTTCTTTCGGAAATTTTGGCCCCAGTTGAAACAGTTGGTGTGTAACGTTATTCAGGGTTTCTGTCTTGGTACTGTCGACATCTCTCGCCTGAACTATGCTGTTATATCCCTGATCCCTAAGGTCAAGGGCGCTGATGTCATTTCACAATTCCGGCCTATAGCGTTGATTAACAACTTTGCCAAGTTCCCTTCCAAAGGCTTTGCGAACCGGTTGTCTCCGGTAGCTCACAGAGTTATTAGTCCCTTCCAATCTGCTTTCATCAAAGGGCGTTTTATTTTAGACGGTATTCTCTCCCTTCATGAGATTGTTCATGACCTTCATGTGCGGAAATCCAAAGCTGTTATTCTCAAACTAGACTTTGAAAAAGCGTATGACTCGGTTAGCTGGCCTTTTCTCAGTCAGATTCTGCTTGCCAAAGGGTTCGACGGCGCCTATGTTCACCGTATCATGCTGTTGGTCTCGGGTGGCCACACTGCAGTTGCCGTAAATGGCGCTATTAGCAACTTCTTTGCAAATGGGAGGGGCCTCCGCCAAGGGGATCCTGCCTCCCCTGTTCTTTTCAACTTTGTGGCTGACGCCTTCTCCTGTATGCTCTCCAAAGCGGCTCGATGTGGACACATTATTCCTGTGGTCTCTCACCTACTTCCGGAAGGGGTCTCTCATCTGCAATATGCGGATGACACAATCATCTTGGTGGAGTTGGACAATGCCTGTATTGCCAATCTGAAATTCATTTTGTTGTGTTTCGAAGCTGTTTCTGGTCTTAAGATCAACTTCGCCAAGAATGAGGTTATGGTGACGGGGGTTGACCGGGCGGAGGCCTTGTGGCTGGCTAGGCTCCTAAACTGCTCCTTAGGTTCCTTCCCTTTCAAATATTTAGGTCTCCCTATCTCCCCTGGTCTGCTTCATGCGATAGACTTTGCTCTGGTGGTTGCTAAAGTGGGGAATAGGGTGCTTCCTTGGAGGGGTAGATATAATACCAATGCCGGCAAAGTGGCTCTCATCAACTCTTGCCTATCCTCTCTCCCGATGTTCCTTATGGGCTTCTATCATCTCACGAATGGTGTGCATGATGGCTTCGACAAACATAGGGGTGGCTTCTATTGGAATTCTGCTGATAACAAAAGAAAGTATAGGTTGGTTAAATGGCAGCTTATGTGCAAGCCTAAAAACCTTGGGGGGTTAGGCATTATTAACACTCGGGTGATGAATATCTGTCTGCTCATTAAGTGGTGGTGGAAAATTATGACGGTGGGGGCCGATGCGCTATGGTTTTCGATTCTTAAGGCTAAATATTTTCCTAATTCCAACCCCATGTTTGCCCCTGCGCGGCGTGGTTCGCAGTTTTGGAAAGCCCTTATTAAAGTTCGGCCGATTTTTTGGAGCACGTCAAGTTTTGTGTGGGTAATGGGACTGCTATTCGTTTTTGGTTAGATTGGTGGTCTGGGGATGCTCCCCTGGCTGTTAGCTTTCCGATTTTGTTTTCTTACTGCCCCAATCCGCATATCTCCATCGCGGAGGTGGCTGCTAATAACTGGGACTTGGCTTTTCTTCGGGCCCTGTCTCCTGAAGAGTTGGAAGAATGGCAAAGTCTCTCTGCCCTCTTCCCTGTGCTCTCGGAGGAGGCCGACTCCGTGGTCTGGCCACATGCGGCCTCTGGTAAATTTTCGGTCAAATCGTTGTATTCTAGACTCATTGGTGGTTCTACTTCGGCTCGATTCTCTAGTGTTTGGAAATCCAAGGTCCCTCCTAAGATTAAGATTTTCCTCTGGCAAGCCTTCCGTGGTCGCCTTCCTACTGCCGATCAGATCAAAAAATGCAATGGGCCGGGCTCGGAATTTTGTAACTTGTGTGGGGCATTGGAAAACTCCAATCACATCTTTTTCAACTGTGCTCTTTCCAAATTAGTTTGGTCTTGCGTCCGATCCTAGCTTTGGGTTTCCTGGAATCCCTCCTCTTTCTCCGATATTAGATCCCTAGCCAAATCTTTGGTAGGGGTCACCAAGAGGGTATTTTGGGTCGGCTTGGGAGCCTTATGTTGGGCTCTATGGACCATTAGAAACAAATTTACTATTGAGCTTACATTCCCTTCTAAGCCTGCTGATGTTCTTTTCAAATCATGTATATTCTTGCAGCAGTGGAGATTATTGACTAAGGAGCCAGATCGGGACGCCCTGGACCTGCTCATCGCAAAAATTCGGGCTTCGGCTTCTCAGATCTCCGGGACGAATCATGGCGTATAATTCTGGTACTGTAGTTTGCGGGACTTAGGGTTCCCTCTCTCCCCGGCCTGCGTGCCGTGTTTGGCAGTTGCCTGTATCGTTGGTACTTTGGGTCCTTTTAACTTCTCTTTGTGGCTCTGTGATTGTGTGAACCTTGGGTATTCGTGACGCTGCCGTGTGGCTTTATTTATAAAGTCGGGCCTTGGCCTTTTCTCTAAAAATAAGGAGAGCAAAAATATACAATAGGAAGGAGTTATAAAACACACACATAATGCCCAAACAGTCCTAGTAAAATAACTCAGACAACAATTAATGGTTTCAACCAAATAAAACCAACACATCATAATTCCTGAAACTCCTCGGGGTGCATGCTATGTAACCAGATCATCCATTCAAGTGTATATACCCAACCAATGTTTATTGTTGCGAAATTGTGCACATTGTAAGATAATATTTGTGAGGAAATCCATAAGATAAGATGAGTAAAGATGGCACCTTCCAACATGTGCCATCAACAATATACTAAACCCCCTTCTCTTGAAGTCTGACATAAACAGGGAAACTTGGTTGTTGCTTCACCTGCAAAAATAGTAGTGTCACTGCAGGAGCCCTCCTAGAAAGATATGTTAAAAATATCCATTATTAGGTGTGATCATCATTACCAAAATTCATTTGAATTGTACAAAGAAGATAGAAAATCACATACTTATGCTTTTCAGTGCCTCTGGTCCAATTCTCGTGTAGTCCCTGCTTTACTTCCCATGAAATTGTTCAAGTTTTCCTTTAATCGACA
The DNA here is from genome assembly GCF_002162155.2 of Triticum dicoccoides. Lineage (NCBI taxonomy): Eukaryota > Viridiplantae > Streptophyta > Magnoliopsida > Poales > Poaceae > Triticum > Triticum dicoccoides. Next base: position 108,876,605 of record NC_041391.1, on the reverse strand, counting down.
AATTTCAAGGAAATTTGAGAAGTCATCACATAGAAATTTAATTGATAAGAAATAAACAAATCAAGGCAGCCATTTTTTACCGGAAGTCTGTCAGTTAATGTTCTCTTCATCCACCATGACCTGCTCTGTTTTCCTTTGAAATCCACAACAACAAAACTAATCTTTGTTTCTTTTAAAAAGATTTAACAGGTAGCAAATGTTTTAGATGCCCTAGTTGTATATGTAACATAATGCTTGTCAAATTTTACATGTATAGAAAAGATGGGCAATGATGGACAAAAAATAACTTAAATCCACTTTAACTATAATGATTTTGATAAAGCAGATTGCAGTTAGACATGTATACATAGAAAAACATATTAGATCCGATGCACACAAAAAAAGGTGGTACAAAAACATAAAACACTTTATTGTGCACTACGTAACAAATGATAGATAGAACTTGGACGGCTTTTTATGCTTAATGCCGATCGTCTCACGAAGCGCCTCCATTGTTATTATTAGTTAATAAAAACAACACATGGAGGATTTTGTTCCCTTTAAACAAATGTTCCAATCAAACAATCAATCAAATAAAAAATGCGGACATGGTTTTTCAATCAAACAAAGATGTAATTTCTCAATATCAATATACAAATAATTCTTACCCGTTGTTGGATGTTCTCCCTATTTTTCAAACCCTCTTCTATCTTTCCATTTGCTTCAACTTCTGAAATCTTCATGTTGCACAAGTAAAATGTAGATACACCTTCAGTCCGATCAGATTGCCATAAGAAAAAAAACTAAGTAAATAAGAAATGATAATCACATTACAAACTTATTAACCACATGTGTCACATATGAAGAAATCATATAGGAAATGCGTAGTGCATAAAGTGCATGTGTGCTACCAGAGAATAGCTTGTTTCATGAATAACTACCCAAAAGAACTATTCAATTTTTTGGAAGATTAGCACATTTTTCAGATAGTGTTTGAATAAATCTAAAAGAAGGAATATAACATAGAAGATGCAACTCAATATTTTCTATGGTTAGAATTTAGAGCAAAAATATATACCATTCAGTTGTTATGATGCAAAGGAAAAAAGAAATTATTAAAAAAGAGGAGCACTAAGGAGACTAGAAGAACGCCCGTGCGTTGCAACGGGGCCACATTAACTTTAAGAGTTCAATATTACGACATTGGCAACCTTTTTTACCATCAAATCCTCACACACACACAGACACACACTCTCCCTTCCTCTTCCTCACTCTCTATCCCCCTCTCCCTCTCTCTCTAACACACACACATATCCATCTTATTGGGTACGGGACCATAATCCATCTATTTCGCACATACACGCTAGTGCATAACAATATGGATTATGTGTATTATATTTGCCACCAGAACTGAGGGAATTAATTTCATGTAAATCGACCAGCCACAGTCCAAGAATACGCAGACGATGTGGCTCGGGTCGGCGTTGGCGCCGTCCAGCGCGGGCCACGGGGCCGCTTCCAAGTGCACGTGCAATGCATGTCTTCACAAATATTATAACCAGATGTGAGAAATCACATGCATAGAAAAGACATTCTGATGGCAATCCAAATACCATACTCAATTGAATACCTAACCTGGACAATACTCTTATTTCTATGCGCCAGAAAAAATGGAATAGCAAAGCTAAGTATGCCTACATACGCTCAGATTATATATAAGAATCTTGGGTGAACAATTGCAACAAATCACTAAGAAGCGATAAATTTAAATAAAAATTCATTAACTATGCAGGCAGCAGGCTTGTTACAACATAGAGAGATAGGAAAATGTCACCTCCAGTAATGTAGCGCAAAGGAGTGGAACGAAGCATGAATGAGCGGTTGTCTGTTCTTCTCCATGTACATGGATCAGCAGTAGAGGCCAAGTATATAAGTACTTGACTGAACTCCACTCTTCGTGTATGGAGAGCCATGTCACCTTCTCGCCGCTGAAGCATGGGAGGACGGCTTGTTCACGTGACCCTCCAGCTGGGGGATCCATGATGGCTGACCGTCGAGCTCGAGGCAGAGAAGTTGAGAGCAGCAGTGGCGAGATCCATGCCGGCCAACCGGGCGAAGAGGAGGTTGCCGGGAAGGGACACATCGGCAAGATCCGGTCACCACGCGACCTGAAGAGCAACAGTGATCTCCACAAGCTGTAGGCCGATGGCGTGCTCCATCCCCTGCGATGGGGTGACCATGGCGGTGGCCACAGCTCCTCATGCTCAGCTCGATCTCGGTGACACACCCTGAGTGTAGGAGGCAGCAACGACCTCGACGAAATCATGGCCTCCATCCCGGAACGCATGAAGGACCTCGGCCCCGTCGCTACTCCTCCTGCCGTAGCCGCACGCGGCAGCGGACCGTGGGTAGGAGGGCAGGCAGCGTCGCCTCGGCTGACGGCAGGGAGCAGCGTTGATTTCGGGTAGGTGGCATCGCGAGGACGGCCGCGGACGCGGGGAAGCACCCCGATCATGCTACCATGCCAATCCTTCTCCGATCCCCTATCCCCGAAGATTGCGCCGCCGCCCCGGTCGTGTTGTTTCCATATATTATGCCATTTTTTCCTGTACCTAAACAAACGCGGGCGAGCGGATGGCAGAGTTTTTGTCCGCCCTCTAAAATTGCTAAACGCACTTTTGGTGAGGATTATTGTTAATAAATGGATTCAATCATGTCGCTCTAAATAAATGGATTCAATCATGTGACTCTAATTACTTTGGATTGTTATGTGCACACTAAGCGGGGTGCAGTTAGGAAAGAAAATGTTTTCTAATTAAAGTGATTGAGTGATTTAAGGTAAGGTTAATTAATTTAGATTTGATTTTTAGTGATTGTTAGTAAAGTATGATGCGTCTTTAAAATCTTTTATTTGTTTCCTTATAATCTATTATTTGTTTCCTAAAGAAATTTGCAATAATGGAAGGTATCGATTGATTTGGATAAGTTAGTAAATTTAGATCCGTCATTGCGTGCGCGTTTGAAAAGTGCTGATTTGCAAGGAAAGAGCTGAGGGGTAAATAAACCGGTGAATAAGAAACCAGCATCGAAAAAAATCTACGACGGTTAACCTACGAAAAAAACTGAACGAAAGTGGTGGGACGAAAAAAACTTGAAAGCGAGACTACCAACTGCTCCATTAGAAGTAGAGATAGTACAAGACGGTCTTCTTCACTAAAACAAACGGCTATAATTTCTTGTTTATTGTCATCTGAGGTTAAAACATATGTCATCTAAGAAAGAAAAACATCTAAGGAAAAATGCAAAAAATCTAAGAAAGAAAAAAAGGATGCTAATTGCGCATGAATCAACAACCTTAGCTTCCACGATCTTGCTCAACAGCCCAAAATTACTAAATCCCATCAAAAACTACATGTTGAACTGTTCCAAAGCACCATTAATCAGAACATGTACAAAGAAACAAAGGAGTGATCGACAGCCAAAAATAGGCTAATTTACGAACCTGAGATCAGGTCATGGGGTTCAAAGGGAAACTCCTTCGCGCCCTCCTGGCGGGAGTTGAGCACACCGTGGACTCACCAGAGTCGTCGAAGCTGCAGAACCTGCTGCTGCTGCTTGACATCGCGCTGCTGTCCCTTGCAAAGTATTATTCTGAACACTCTGCGAAACGCCCATCCGAATTTCCATGATGGCACGAAACTAAATGTAAATATATCTTTACCTAATAATAAAGGAAATTGGGTTTTTGGTGGTACGTCATTGGCATTTTTTCAGAAAAGCCCTTATGTTTTCTGATAATTGAACCCGCAGTCCTTTTATAAAGCGGATCTAGGAAAACGATTCGTTTTTACAAAAAGCACCCTGCACTTTTTAGTATTCAATAGGCGATCCTTTGTTTCGTTTTTATCCAGCCGTTCCCTTTCCAGACACGGTGGAGGAGGAGAAGTAGGAATAGGATGGAGGCCGCATCGCCGGCGCGCGTGACCGGGTGAGGGGCGGCGCCCGTTTCATCCGGCTCCTGTCACCTGCTTGGGCCCAATTCATCCTGGTACTGATGCTTCCACAAAGAAATCGGATTAGCAGAGAATACAAAATAATTGGCAGGGGATGCCCTTGAAACAGCCTCTGCTCTGACTCAACTGCAGTTGGCTTGGCTGCATATCTTCGGTGAAGAAAGCAGAGATGCAGATGTGGTAAAGAACGAACCCACAACGCGAGCGAAGAAAGTAGCCGATGGCGCTGTCGTAGTTGTCTTCCCGCATGGAGATGAGGCAGAGGGTGGTGGCGGCGGCGCGACGGCGATGCGGCAGGGCTCCCTGCGTGCGTGCTCCTACTCATGGCCAAGTGAAAAAGAAAGAATTGGGAGGAAGAGAGGAGGAAGGAGAAAGGAGAGGATTTGGGAGGCGCTGGAGTTCCCGGTGGTGCGGCCTGCGGCGTCCGCGAGGGCGCGGGGGAGGTGGTGGATCAGGCGTTGTCCGCGTGGAGGAAGGAGGGGAGGCACTCAGGAGGCTTGTGAGATTTGGGCTGTGGGGAGAGGCGTTGAAGCAGCGGCGGCCATTGAGGAGGGGGAGTGCTGCACATGGTCCCTCGCTGGACAGAGAGGGAGTGAGAAGAAGGGAGGAAGAAGGCCTTGGGGAGAGATGGGATGATTAGAGGACTGAGAAGATAAGGCTGGACACTGGACAGCGGTGCGTGCTGCCAAATGATACGCGTCGCCGGTGTGAGACGGTTGATTGGAATCGTTGTTGTCTACAGCTGAATAAGGTAAAACAAATGCATGCACGTGTCCCTCCTAAGCATCTTCATTTGTTTCTCACCGTGCACCCGTGCATGCGTTTGTTTGCTTGTGCGATTTTACATGCACAGAGTTGCCGGGTTTGGTTCTACTTTTTTCTTCTAGAAGTTGGATTTGATCTCTTTGTGTTATCATTTTTCTTCTTTCTAAATTGCTTGAAAGAAAAACATGATACTACTTAGCATGAAAACAACACATGTATTCTGATGCTTATCTCTAGCGTAATTAAATTTATTTATAAGTAGCTACATATGCTCTATTTATGATGCAAATTTATATCAGCTTTTTAATCAACAACATATTCATATAGGATACAAAACTCTCATGCATGCAAGCAATTTGGATGCCAATCTTGAGTCATGATGCAACCAGGAAAAAAAGCTAGAATAGAACAAATTACAGCTAGCCGTGAATTGAGACGCAACACACTAAATAAAGATTCAATTGCGATGAAGAATCCTGCATATATCGCGACAGAACACGGAGTTAGTACATCTATACGAGAAGGACTTCACAGTTAGCACGCACACAACATGGTTGGGCGCTAGGCGAAGTATACAACATTTTTATTGTGATCAGTAACTCAACATAAGTGTTGCGTGTGATTTTTTTAGATATGCTTTGTCTCTATATATTGACAGTCTAATCTACTATGTCATCTTGAAGTTGGACGAAAAACATCATATGTGCTCTTACTTAAAAAATATTTGAATATGCTTCAAAGTCGAGAAAAATGCACTCCATGGAAGTCCTCAGGGCACCCCTCTCTCTCCAACCACTGCCTCTCCACCCCGTAGCAACGCACGGGCATATTTCCTAGTGTATATATATATATATATATATATATATATATATATATATATATATATATATATATTGTTCTGTCCTAAGATTGGAGTCAAGATCTGGATCAAAATTACATCGTCATATTTTTCTCTAACTGAAGGTAGATCAAGTACACTGCTTGCTACGACAGAAAATTCAAAAGGGGGAATCAAGCAGAGGAGAGGGAGCCATGCAACCTTGATGGAGGACGAGGTCGGCCTCTCTGCGTGGCCTTGAGCAGCTAAAGCAGGTGATGGTCTCCTCATCCTCGCACAGCTCTAGCAAGGCCATCAGGGGAACTCGGTCCTGTCCGGACCAGATCTAATGAAAGAGGGAGGGTGCAGCCTTGGGGATCAGCCGGGAGTGGGGAAGGGGTAAGGAGGGCACTGGTGGGGGGGGGCAGAGACAGGAGCCATGGCAGGTGTTGGGGAACGTAGTAATTTCAAAAAAATTCCTATGCACACGCAAGATCATGGTGATGGCATAGCAACGAGAGGGGAGAGTGTATGTCCACGTACCCTCGTAGACCGTAAGCGGAAGCGTTATGACAACGCGGTTGATGTAGTCGTACGTCTTCACGATCCGACCGATCCAAGTACCGAACGTACGGCACCTCCGAGTTCAGCACACGTTCAGTTCGATGACGATCCCCGGGCTCCGATCCAGCAAAGCGTCGGGGATGAGTTCCGTCAGCACGACGGCGTGATGACGATGATGATGTTCTACCGGCGCAGGGCTTCGCCTAAACTCCGCGACGATATGACCGAGGTGGAATATGATGGAGGGGGGCACCGCACACGGCTAAGGAACGATCCGTAGATCAACTTGTGTCTATGGGGTGCCCCCTACCCACGTATATAAAGGATAGGAGGAGGAGAGGGCCGGCCCTCTACTATGGCGCGCCCTGGGGAGTCCTACTCCCACCGGGAGTAGGATTCCCCCTTTCCTAGTCCAACTAGGAGTCCTTCCATGTATTAGGAGTAGGAGACTAGGAAGGGGAAGAGAGAAGGGAAGGAAGGAGGGGGTGCGGCCCCTCCCCCTAGTCCAATTCGGACTAGGCCATGGGGGGGCGCGCGGCCTGCCCTAGGCAGCCCCTCTCTCTTTCCCGCAGGGCCCAATAAGGCCCAATACTTCTCCCCGGCGAATTCCCGTAACCCTCCGGTTCTTCGAAAAATACCCGAATCACTCGGAACCTTTCCGAACTCCGAATATAGTCGTCCAATATATCGATCTTTACGTCTCGACCATTTCGAGACTCCTCGTCATGTCCCCGATCTCATCCGGGACTCCGAACTCCTTCGGTACATCAAAACTCATAAACTCATAATATAACTGTCATCGAAACCTTAAGCGTGCGGACCCTACGGGTTCGAGAACTATGTAGACATGACCTAGAACTATTCTCGGTCAATAAACAATAGCGGGACCTGGATGCCCATATTGGCTCCTACATATTCTATGAAGATCTTTATCGGTCAAACCGCATAACAACATACGTTGTTCCCTTTGTCATCGGTATGTTACTTGCCCGAGATTCGATCGTCGGTATCCAATACCTAGTTCAATCTCGTCACCGGCAAGTCTCTTTACTCGTTCTGTAATGCATCATCCCGTAACCAACTCATTGGTCACATTGCTTGCAAGGCTTATAATGATGTGCATTACCGAGAGGGCCCAGAGATACCTCTCCGACAATCGGAGTGACAAAACCTAATCTCGAAATATGCCAACTCAACATGTACCTTCGGAGACACCTGTAGTACTCCTTTATAATCACCCAGTTTCGTTATGACGTTTGGTAGTACCCAAAGTGTTCCTCCGGTAAACGGGAGTTGCATAATCTCATAGTTACAGGAACATGTATAAGTCATGAAGAAAGCAATAGCAACATACTAAACGATCAAGTGCTAAGCTAACGGAATGGGTCAAGTCAATCACATCATTCTCCTAATGATGTGATCCCGTTAATCAAATAACAACTCTTTTGTCCATGGCTAGGAAACATAACCATCTCTGATAAACGAGCTAGTCAAGTAGAGGCATACTAGTGACACTATATTTGTCTATGTATTCACACATGTATTATGTTTCCGGTTAATACAATTCTAGCATGAATAATAAACATTTATCATGAAATAAGGAAATAAATAATAACTTTATTATTGCCTCTAGGGCATATTTCCTTCAGTCTCCCACTTGCACTAGAGTCAATAATCTAGTTCACATCGCCATGTGATTTAACACCAATATTCATATCTGTATATGATTAACACCCATACTTCACATCATCATGTGACCAACATCCAAAGGGTTTACTAGAGTCAATAATCTAGTTCACATCGCTATGTGATTAACACCCAAAGAGTACTAAGGTGTGATCATGTTTTGCTCGTGAGAGAAGCTTAGTCAACGGGTCTGTCACATTCAGAGCCGTATGCATTTTGCAAATATTTTATGTCCACAATGCTCTGCACGGAGCTACTCTAGCTAATTGCTCCCACTTTTAATATGTATCCAGGTTGAGACTTAGAGTCATCTGGATCAGTGTAAAAGTTTGCACTGATGTAACTTTTACAACAAACTCTTTTATCACCTCCATAATCGAGAAACATCTCCTTAGTCCTTACTAAGGATATTCTTGACCAATGTCCAGTGATCTACTCCTAGATCACTATTGTACTCCCTTGCCAAATTCAGAGCAAGGTATACAATAGGTCTGGTACATAGCATAGCATACTTTATAGAACCTATGACTGAGGCATAGGGAATGACTTTTCATTCTCTTTCTATTTTCTGCTGTGGTCGGGATTTGAGTCTTACTCAATTTCATACCTTTGCAACATAGGGAAGAACTCTTTCTTTGACTGTTCCATTTTGAACTATTTCAAAATCTTGCCAAGGTATGTACTCATTGAAAATCTTATCAAGCGTCTTGATCTATCTCAATAGATCTTGATGCTCAATATGTAAGTAGCTTTTACTGAGGTCTTTTCTTTTTAAAGAACTCCTTTAAAACACTCCTTTATGCTTTGTAGAAAAATTCTACATCATTTCTGATCAACAATATGTCACTCACATATACTAATCAGAAAGGCTGTAGTGCTCCCACTCACTTTATTGTAAATACAGGCTTCATCGTAAGTCCATATAAAACTATATGCTTTGATCAACTTATCAAAGCATATATTCCAACTCCGAGATGCTTGCACCAGTCCATAGATGGATTGCTGGAGCTTGCACATTTTGTTAGCATCTTTAAGATTGACAAAACCTTCTGGTTGCATCATATACAACTCTTCTTTAATAAATCCATTAAGGAATGCAGTTTTGACATCCATTTGCCAGATTTCATAAAATGTGGCAATTGCTAACATGATTCAGACAGACTTAAGCATCGATACGAGTGAGAAAATCTCATCGTATTCAACACCTTGAACTTGTTGAAAACCTTTCGCAACAAGTCGAGCTTGGTAGATAGTAATACTACTATCAGTGTCCGTCTTCCTCTTGAAGATCCATTCATTTAACATGGCTTGCTGATCATCGAGCAAGTCAATCAAAGTCCATACTTTGTCTCATACATGGATCATATCTCAGATTTTATGGCCTCGAGCCATTTCGCGGAATCTGGGCTCATCATTGCTTCCTCATAGTTCGTAGGTTCATCATGGTCTAGTAATATGACTTCCAGAACATGATTACTACACCACTCTGGTGCGGATCTTACTCTGGAAGACCTACGAGGTTTTGTAGTAACTTGATCTGAAGTTTCATGATCAATATCATTAGCTTCCTTACTAATTGGTGTATTTGTCACAGGAACTGATTTCTGTGATGAACTACTTTCCAATAAGGGAACAGGTACAGTTACCTCATCAAGTTCTACTTTTATCCCACTCACTTCTTTCGAGAGAAACTCCTTCTCCAGAAAGGATCCATTTTTAGCAATGAATATCTTGCCTTCGGATCTGTGATAGAAGGTGTACCCAACTATTTCCTTTGGGTATTCTATGAAGACGCACTTCTCCGATTTGGGTTCGAGCTTATCAGGATGAAACTTTTTCACATAAGCATCGTAGCCCCAAACTTTAAGAAACGGCAACTTGGGTTTCTTGCTAAACCACAGTTCATATGTTGTCGTCTCAACGGATTTAGATGGTGCCCTTTTAATGTGAATGCAACTGTCTCTAATGCATAACCCCAAAACAGTATTGGTAAATCAGTAAGAGACATCATAGATCGCACCATATCCAATAAAGTGCGGTTACGACGTTCGGACACACCATAACGTTGTGGTGTTCCAGGTGGCGTGAGCTGTGAAACTATTCCACATTGTTTTAATTGAAGACCAAACTCGTAACTCAAATATTTCTCTCCACGATCAGATCGCAAAAACTTTATTTTCTTGTTACGATGATTTTCCACTTCACTCTAAAAGCGTTATGTTCCAGGTGGCGTGAGCTGTGAAACTATTCCACATTGTTTTAATTGAAGACCAAACTCGTAACTCAAATATTTCTCTCCACGATCAGATCGCAAAAACTTTATTTTCTTGTTACGATGATTTTCCACTTCACTCTAAAATTCTTTGAACCTTTCAACTATTTCAGACTTATGTTTCATCAAGTAGATATACCCATATCTGCTCAAATCATCTTGTGAAGGTCAGAAAATAACGATACTTGCCACGAGCCTTCATACTCATTGGTCTGCATACATCAGTATGTATTATTTCCAATAAGTCGGTAGCTCGTTCCATTGTTCCGAAGAACGGAGTTTTAGTCATCTTGCCCAAAAGGCACGGTTCGCAAGCATCAAATGATTCATAACCAAGTGATTCTGAAAATCCATCTTTATGGAGTTTCTTCATGCTCTTTACACCGATATGACCCAAACGGCAGTGCCACAAATAAGTTGCACTATCATTATTAACTTTGCATCTTTTGGCCTCAATATTATGAATATGTGTATCACTACGATCGAGATCCAACAAACTATTTTCATTGGGTGTATGACCATTGAAGGTTTTATTCATGTAAACAGAACAACAATTGTTCTCTAACTTAAATGAATAACCGTATTGCAATAAACATGATCAAATCATATTCATGCTCAACGCGAACACCAAATAACACTTATTTAGGTTCAACACAAATCCCGAAAGTATAGGGAGTGTGCGATGATGATCATATCAATCTTGGAACCACTTCCAACAAACATCGTCACTTCACTCTTAACTAGTCTCTGTTTATTCTGCAACTCCCGTTTCGAATTACTAATCTTAGCAACCGAACAAGTATGAAATACTCAGGGGCTACTATAAACACTAGTAAGGCACACATCAATAACCTGTATATCAAATATACACTTGTTCACTTTGCCATCCTTCTTACCCACCAAATATTCAGGGCATTTCCGCTTCCAGTGACCATTTCCTTTGCAGGGTAAGCACTCAGTTTCAGGCATTGGTCCAGCTTTGATCTTCTTCACGGGAGTGACAACTTGCTTGTCATTCTACTTGAAGTTCCCTTTCTTTCCCTTTGCCCTTTTCTTGAAACTAATGATCTTGTTAACCATCAACACTTGATGCTCTTTTTTGATTTCTACCTTCGTTGATTTCAGCATCACGAAGAGCTTGGGAATCGTTTTCGTCATCCCTTGCATACTATAGTTCATCACGAAGTTCTAGTAACTTAGTGATGGTGACTAGAGAATTCTGTCAATCACTATCTTATCTGGAAGATTAACTCCCACTTGATTCAAGCGATTGAAGTACCCAGACAATCTGAGCACATGCTCACTAGTTGAGCGATTCTCCTCCATCTTTTAGCTATAGAACTTGTTCGAGACTTCATATCTCTCAACTCGGGTATTTGCTTGAAATATTAACTTCAATTCCTGGAACATCTCATATGGTCCATGACGTTCAAAACGTCTTTGAAGTCCCGATTCTAAGCCGTTAAGCATGGTGCACTAAACTATCAAGTAGTCATCATATTGAGCTAACCAAACGTTTAACGTCTACATCTGCTCTTGCAATAGGTCTATCACCTAGCGGTGCATCAAGGACATAATTCTTTTGTGCAACAATGAGGATTAACCTCAGATCACGGATCAAATCCGCAACATTGCTACTAACATTTTTCAACACAGTTTTCTCTAGGAACATATCAAAATAAACATATGAAAGCAACAACGCGAGCTATTGATCTACAACATAATTTGCAAAATACTACTAGGACTAAGTTCATGATAAATTAAAGTTCAATTAATCATATTACTTAAGAACTCCCACTTAGACAGACATCTCTCTAGTCATCTAAGTGATCACGTGATCCAAATCAACTAAACCATGATCGATCATCACGTGAGATGGAGTAGTTTTCAATGGTGAACATCACTATGTTGATCATATCTACTATATGATTCACGCTCGACCTTTCGGTCTCCGTGCTCCGAGGCCATATCTGCATATGCTAGGCTCGTCAAGTTTAACCTGAGTATTCCGCGTGTGCAAAACTGGCTTGCACCCGTTGTAGATGGACGTAGAGCTTATCACACCTGATCATCACGTGGTGTCTGGGCACGACGAACTTTGGCAACGGTGCATACTCAGGGAGAACACTTCTTGATAATTAGTGAGAGATCATCTTAAAATGCTACCGTCAATCAAAGCAAGAATAAGATGTATAACAGATAAACATCATATGCAATCAAAATATGTGACATGATATGGCCATGATCATCTTGCGCCTTTGATCTCCATCTCCAAAGTACTGTCATGATCTTTATCGTCACCGGCACGACACCATGATCTTCATCATCTTGATCTATATCAATGTGTCGTCACATGGTCGTCTCGCCAACTATTGCTCTTGCAATCTATTGCTATCGCATAGCGATAAAGTAAAGCAATTATTTGGCACTTGCATCTTATGCAACAAAGAGACAACCATAGGGCTTCTGCCAGTTGCCGATAACTTCAACAAAACATGATCATCTCATACAAAAACTTATATCTCATCACGTCTTGACCATATCACATCACAACATGCCCTGCAAAAACAAGTTAGACGTCCTCTACTTTGTTGTTGCAAGTTTTACGTGGCTGCTACGGGCTTAAGCAAGAACCAATCTCACCTACGCATCAAAACCACAACGATAGTTTGTCAAATAGACTCCGTTTTAACCTTCGCAAGGACCGGGCGTAGCCATACTTAGTTCAACTAAAGTTGGAGAAACTGACACCCGCCAGCCACCTGTGTGCAAAGCACGGCGGTAGAACCAGTCTCGTGTAAGCGTACGCGTAATGTCGGTCCGGGCCGCTTCATCCAACAATACTGCCGAACCAAAGTATGACATGCTAGTAGGCAGTATGACTTATATCGTCCACAACTCACTTGTGTTCTACTCGTGCATATAACATCAAACCATAAAACCTAGGCCTCAGATGCCACTGTTGGGGAACGTAGTAATTTCAAAAAATTTCCTACGCACATGCAAGATCATGGTGATGGCATAGCAACGAGAGGGGAGAGTGTATGTCCACGTACCCTCGTAGACCGTAAGTGGAAGCGTTATGACAACGCGGTTGATATAGTCGTACGTCTTCACGATCCGACCGATCCAAGTACCAAACGTACGACACCTCCGAGTTCAGCACACGTTCAGCTCGATGACGATCCTCGGGCTCTGATCCAGCAAAGCGTCGGGGATGAGTTCCGTCAGCACGACGGCGTGATGACGATGATGATGTTCTACCGGCGCAGGGCTTCGCCTAAACTCCGCGACGATATGACCGAGGTGGAATATGGTGGAGGGAGGCACTGCACACGGCTAAGGAACGATCCGTAGATCAACTTGTGTCTATGGGGTGCCCCCTACCCCCGTATATAAAGGGGAGGAGGAGGGGAGGGCCGGCCCTCTACTATGGCGCGCCCTGGGGAGTCCTACTCCCACCGGGAGTAGGATTCCCCCTTTCCTAGTCCAACTAGGAGTCCTTCCATGTATTAGGAGTAGGAGACTAGGAAGGGGAAGAGAGAAGGGAAGGAAGGAGGGGGTGCGGCCCCTCCCCCTAGTCCAATTCGGACTAGGCCATGGGGGGGCGGCCTGCCCTAGGCAGCCCCTCTCTCTTTCCCGCAGGGCCCAATAAGGCCCAATACTTCTCCCCGGCGAATTCCCGTAACTCTCCGGTACTCCGAAAAATACCCGAATCACTCGGAACCTTTCCGAACTCCGAATATAGTCGTCCAATATATCGATCTTTACGTCTCGACCATTTCGAGACTCCTCGTCATGTCCCCGATCTCATCCGGGACTCCGAACTCCTTCGGTACATCAAAACTCATAAACTCATAATATAACTGTCATCGAAACCTTAAGCATGCGGACCCTACGGGTTCGAGAACTATGTAGACATGACCTAGAACTATTCTTGGTCAATAAACAATAGCGAGACCTGGATGCCCATATTGGCTCCTACATATTCTACGAAGATCTTTATCGGTCAAACCGCATAACAACATACGTTGTTCCCTTTGTCATCGGTATGTTACTTGCCCGAGATTCGATCGTCGGTATCCAATACCTAGTTCAATCTCGTCACCGGCAAGTCTCTTTACTCGTTCTGTAATGCATCATCCCGTAACCAACTCATTGGTCACATTGCTTGCAAGGCTTATAATGATGTGCATTACCAAGAGGGCCCAGAGATACCTCCCCGACAATCAGAGTGACAAAACCTAATCTCGAAATATGCCAACTCAACATGTACCTTCGGAGACACCTGTAGTACTCCTTTATAATCACCCAGTTACGTTGTGACGTTTAGTAGTACCCAAAGTGTTTCTCCGGTAAACGGAAGTTGCATAATCTCATAGTTACAGGAACATGTATAAGTCATGAAGAAAGCAATAGCAACATACTAAACGATCAAGTGCTAAGCTAACGAATGGGTCAAGTCAATCACATCATTCTCCTAATGATGTGATCCCGTTAATCAAATGACAACTCTTTTGTCCATGGCTAGGAAACATAACCATCTCTGATAAACGAGCTAGTCAAGTAGAGGCATACTAGTGGCACTATGTTTGTCTATGTATTCACACATGTATTATGTTTCCGGTTAATACAATTCTAGCATGAATAATAAACATTTATCATGAAATAAGGAAATAAATAATAACTTTATTATTTCCTCTAGGGCATATTTCCTTCAGCAGGGGTCCGAAGAGGTCGCCGCACCTCATGCCATTGGCCATGGAGGGGGAGGGAGGGGGAGAAGGATCACCCCGATCCAAGCCCGCAACCGCCGCCTTGGGAGAGCCAAGGCTCGATCCGGCGGAACCAGCCCGCACCGAGCCCCGCCGTCTCAACAGGAGCTCGTCTCCCTACCTGTCGGCCGGTCACCGGAGCCACCACCGCCGGCGACCGCCTTCCTCGCCTTGTGCCCCTTCTCCTTCTCCTTTCTTCCTCTCTTTCCTCTCTCCCTTACGCCCTGTCTCTCCCTTTCTCTGGATCAGCAGGATGTCGTCGCCATCGGAGCAAGACGCTGCACCCACCGCCAGATCGGCGCGACACCAGATCGAGCGTCGCGCGGGGTGGGGCGCCTCCTGGCGGCTGGGATCGGGAGGCGAGGGAGAGAGAGGCGTTGGATGGTAGAGGGGTGGATTGAACGGAGGAGGCTGCGGTCGGTGGAGGCGCGGGATCAAGTGGATCCATGGTGCTTCCCTCGCCGCTAGCCCTCACCTTACCGCCACCGTCGTCCGTGCCTTCGACGTGGACGACCGCGGTGATGGAGAGGATGACGAGGCCGGCGGAGTTGAGTCCTACGGGGCGAGATCGATGATCGGTGAGGCATCGTGCGGAGGGGGCGGCGGGGAGGTGACGGGAGGCGGGAGCAGAGGCGACGGCGCAGATATGGTGGACTGCGAGGGACATCGGAGATCGCGGCGAAGTGTACGTCAACGGCGTCGACGTACGGACGGAGAACGGCAGCGGACGTCTCGTGCGTGCGACTAATTCGAGTACGGCGGGGGTGAACGTCAGGAGAAACACTCGACCAATTCCTCCGCACTGTTTTTTTTTTGGTTTATTTTCGTAGATTTTATTTTCTAGTCGTTTTTTCCTCGATCGGCCGTGTGGGAGGAGGCAATCGATGCTGGAACCAGCGGGGGGTTCGCTGTTACGTACGAGGTAGGAGTCAGGACGAAAATAAACCAGGCGGACGAAAATTAACCGTTGAACGAAAACTACCAACTGAGACATTAGGAGTAGAGATCGGCCGTGTGGGAGGAGGCAATCGACGCTGGAATCAGCGGGGGGTTCGCTGTTACGTACGAGGTAGGAGTCAGGACGAAAATAAACCAGGCAGACGAAAATTAACCGTTGAGTGAAGACTACCATCTGAGACATTAGGAGTAGAGATAAACCTGCCCGAGCGAACAAACAAGGCCATGTGCTTCAGCCCAGCGAATCCGGCCCACTCTGGTGGCCCCGGAAGGCAAAAAAGACTTCACGCAAGTGGAATCAATCCCAAGACCTCTCGTCCCGTATATAATGGCACGACGAACTAAGCTAGACTGTGTTTTATGTTTGACTGTTGCTTCCGATGAAAATAGTCCCATATCGCTCCTTTCTACCCAACCAATCTCATTTAAATACGTCTTTAATTTCATGGATATCAGGAAGCCTTCTCAGATCATGAAAGATGAACGTGGGAGGAAGAAGAGGTTAATTACATGGGAAACAAAAAGAAGGAAAGAGAGGCTAATTACACGAGAAATAAAGAAGGAAAGAGATGCTAATTATATGAGAAATAAAGAAGGAAACCGAGGCAGATTACACGGTGTTTGTTCAATGGTTAAGCATGGGCTTGTGCCAAGGATTCTTTTCTTTTCAATTAATTTTGGTGATAAACATTTTTCTTTCTCCCGTTGCAATGCATGGG
Source organism: Triticum dicoccoides (assembly GCF_002162155.2). Classification (NCBI taxonomy): domain Eukaryota; kingdom Viridiplantae; phylum Streptophyta; class Magnoliopsida; order Poales; family Poaceae; genus Triticum; species Triticum dicoccoides. The sequence goes on along the minus strand of NC_041391.1, from coordinate 108,860,058 downwards.
CATTTTTGCTAGTATGGTACAATTGATTTTTTTTGAAGCTATATGGTACAATTGATGAGGTAAAGGTACTTCTGTTGTGCTATTCATCGACTAAAGATTCTTTAGCGGAAAACATTATCAACTAATTAAAGATGTCCAATAAACTGTCTCTGGTGCTAGTTTCACAATTGGATTTTATAATTTAAGCAACCAGTCTCTAACCGTGTGATGCCATTCCCGTGACTCACCCCCCGGGGGTAATCCTCCTTTTAAAAAAAAAATATATACATCGTTTCATATTTTTGTGATACGGCCCAATAAAATGTGAACACTAGAGTAGTATTCCTCCTGCCTCCATCCCGAATTACTTGTCGCTCAAAGGGATGTATGTAGCACAAAATAGTAATTCTGAATGAAGGGAGTATTAGGGAAGCTAGAGCACTAAACTGAACACAATGAGCTTAGCTAGTTCACTTTGTCCTTCATTCCTGCTGAAGCTAGCTAGGATTGGGAAGCAATGGGTAACCATGGTTGTGAACGTTCATGGCATCAGACGTTCCATGACTTGTACCACACAGTGATCATGCGGCAGCTCGGGTTCCCCAACATTATTCAGGTTGGCAGCTACTTCAGTTTAGGATTCCCTTCAGAAGCAAAACAAGTTCGTTGTGGGATATACTTAGTAGTGTTTACAGAAATAGGCCACCTTAATTAGCGTGGCAGGCATGCGTATGTTGTAGCAGTTAAAAGCCAATTATGGATTACAGTTTTTGTCCTATGGAGGTTTATCTTGTGAATATTCTTTCGTCAATGAATACGTATAAGCTATGTGTTGTTCCCAAAAGCAATACCAGCACATGATCATCTAACCACGTTCATTATATCCAAAAGGAGCATTCTTGGAGTGTAAATCGAGTTCGATTGGGATGTTTAGATCGTCCTGTAAATGCTAGTTTGCTTGATTGTGGGCACAAATAATGGGTTCCTGACAATGCTTTAAACTCGCTGCTCCCCTTTCGCATCTCCTGCTATCTCTGGTTTGAATGCTGGTGTATTTCTGTTATGAAAAGTAATGAAAAGGGGTTTATGCCGGGCTCAAAAAAAAGTTGTGCTGACTCCTGAGTGGCACAGTAGTGGTGGTGTAAGAGTTGTACGGTCTTAAATTGCAAATCTAAGATTCAAGTAAGTATTATTTTTTTAGAAAAGGAGGAAGACCCCGGCCTCTGCATTTGGACGGTGCATACCATCATTTTATTAATTATTGACACAAGACCTTATAAAATCATACAACAGTAAGACTAAAGCCACCATCTAAGTAACATCTGTCGCTACTCCTATCTAGTTGATGAAGGGGCGCTGATAGTCTGGCCTACTACCAAACAAACCTCGCAGCCAAACTTAACATCTAAGACCTGAGATCCCAACCAGATCGCCTGCCGGGTATGGGCATCCACCAATCCGGCGTGCTCCCCAACCAGGACGCCTGCCGGGTATGGGCACCCACCAGTCCAGCGTGCTCCCCAACCAGGACGCCTACCGAGTATGAGGCCGTCGCAGCCACCTGCCACCAATCCATATTCAGAGTTGTACTGTTGCATCTACCTTGCCCGGTCTAGCTGCCTCCGATGCCACCACGACGCCAGATAGCGTCACCCTCCTGCGCGAGTCCATCTCCGCTCATCGGGCGCCAAGTCTCCACTGCGCCACGCCGCCGAGATCCGCCGTCATCAATGGGCAAGATGAAACACCACTCCTCCTCTTGTCCCCTCCAACCAACACTTGCTCCAAAACGATGCCCCCTGGAGGGAGAACGACACCGAAGGCGCCGTCATTGTCCGATCCGGTAGACCCAGATCTAGGGTTTCCCCCGGAACTTCCTGATCAGGTTGACGTGACCTGCAACAACGATGCGTCGAGAAGGGAACGACGTCCGAGACGCCGCCATCTTCCGCCAAGACCGCAGTCAGGCGCGATTTTCACCGGAAGCCACGTCGTCCCGACCTCGCGGCTGGATGGAACCGAGTGAAACCTCGCCACGAAGATGTACATCGCCGTCGGTACTCCGGCCGAGATCCGGCATCTCCTCATCGGCCCTTCTACGCGCCGCCGGTCGGCGGAAGGCCTTCCCGCGGCGGATCCGATCGGTGCGTTGGATCCGCAGTCACCGCCGTCACCATCCCGACCAGAACAGCCCACCCCACCGGATGGGGCGCTGCCACCGCCGTCGTCCATTCATGGCCGCCGCTCCATCGGCTATGGTGCCACAGCCGCACGGTTTGGGGTCGCACGAGGGGAGCCGCCCCTGCCGCCTCAGATGGGATCCACAGCATCCGCCCGCCCTAGGTGTGTTCGGCACCGGGCCAGCGGCCCATGCCGGCGGCAGCAGCGGCAGAAGGGGGTGCTAGAGGGGGCTGGCGGCGCTAGGGTTTCGGGGCCCCTGGCGTCGCCGGGGGAGGAGACGCGACAGATTCAAGTAAGTATGGATACATGCAACCGTTGTGCTCATGTTGCTCGAGCTTTGCAGCAGACACTGATGTAGCTTGATTAGTAGTAGTACGTAGCTACTGGCTGCAGGTGTGCTGAAAAGTTCAGGCCCCCATATGGCCTAGTAAAGTTCAGTTACTCCCAACCAAATGCTCCTGCTACGGCTGCAACTACTACTACTTAATTACTTAGATACTCGTATACATAGTCAGAAAAAATTTGGAAGATCACACATTATTGTCAAGCTTGCTCTCTCATGCTCATAGTCATATATATGTGGCGGGAGCATGCAAGGCTCTTCACTCTTCTCCCCTATGGTTCACGTACATTTTGGTGTATATCATATCTCCTAGCTTGTTTGTGCTTTGTGGGTTCAGGCACGGAAGGCACTAGGAATTCAGGTTGTACATATTGGCAAACTTAACGTTGTACCATTCCGCGTGATTCTATCCTTGCGAATAGACGGCTTCCGCAGTCATTGCCCTTCTGTACGGTACATCTTTCAACTTGTTTGGTTCCATATCCATCGATACCTAGCTAGTTGATCTGTTCGCACGTGCACATTTTACAAGACAAAGAAGCGGCAGCATGGAGCCACAGTAGACACTTCAACTGAAGGCAAGGTTAGACACCATAGGCCACCTGAAGCTCGGAAAGTTGTTCTAATCTCATGTTTGGTTCTAGTATGCCGTATGTGTGTTGTGTAAAAAAAGAAGCATTATTTTTTTCTCCAAAATGCTAGAACTAGATAAGGTAGTTTTCGATAATCTTGATAAAAAGGATAAAAATGTAGTTTTGTTTTAGCTTATGACTCCGATCAAGAGCAAGAAATCCTTGATCAACTCGGTGTGGGACCTTTGGGAGAAAACTAGAGGAAGAATCTCTACTCCTAATGGAGCAGTTGGTAGTCTCCGCCGGTCAATTTTCGTCCCACCACTTTCGTCCGGTTTTTTTTCGTAGGTTAACCGTCGTAGATTTTTTTCATCGCCTTCCCCACTTCATCGGTTTATTTTCACTTCAGCCTCTCACACAACGAAAAAAATTGAACGGATCAAAACTTTTCATACTGACGCAAATTATTTAGTAATGTCTTCATGTAAAAGAATCAATCACAATCAATCTGTAAAGATCAAATCTAAATTAATTAATCTTTATAATATTTGTTTCCTTCCGAATCACGTCCATAACTTTCCTTCCTTGTTTGGGCAGAAACTGTTTGGTAGCAGAGATTAGGAAGCTTCCTATGAGTGTAGTAATAGGAAATATTCTTTTTCTTGATGATTCGTTTCCATGCATGATGATAGTAAATTAGGCTAACATTCACCACCATTTATCAACGTCATCAATCGTATCCATTCCTACCAGTTTTAAGGGAATCTGCTCGCTATGTCTTTTTTAAGGGGATCCGCTTACTAAGTCGTCGTCGCACGTTATTTTCACAAGCAATTCCCCTAAAAAAACACAGCGTCCTATCTCGACTTCCCTACCTGCACGCTGCCGCCGCCGCCCACCGATCTCGCCGCCTCCCGGCGATCCCCTCCTCCCTCCCGCAGCTCGAACGACCCACTTTTTTGGCCACAAGCACCGCCTGCCTCTTCGCCCATGCGTCACCCCTCCTCTTCACCATAGCCACGAGCACCATCCGAGGCGGAGCCGTGACGCCTCCACAGATGCGGCGGAGACACCATATCCAGTGGAGACGGCGGTGTAAATCTTCTACTCTGCTCCTTCCCCTGGTTATCGGCCTGCTCCACGCCCCCTCTGCTTTGTGTGGATCTGCTCATGTGCAGCAGTAAACTTTATTTAGGTAGAACTATTCTTCTAGGCCTTTTTTTGTTACTTACAAATTGACTTTTTGATCCAATGCTTACGGCATGAAATATTACCTAGACTTCCTAAATCAATCTGCTTGTCCATCGTTTCATTTGGTTCAATTACTATCAGCAAGAACGCATTGTGAAACCGTTAGCTTATGAATGTGTGCTCTTCCTGCAATAATAACATTTACAATGTAAGGGCCGAGGCACACCCATGCATCAGGATGATGTGCACCACGTGGGAAGTACTACTAATATGGCTTAAGTGGATAATGAAATATCCAAAGATACACTTGACTGGATCAATTTTTTTCTCTGGAATTGTTCCTCATGATGCGCAGATGTAGATGTTGTATTTTTAAAATTTCAAATCACCTATGCATGCCAATGTGATTCTTATCCTTTTCATTAGACAGTGTGTTCCCATCAATCCATCCATGCACCGAACCGATTTTTTTTTACTCTATTCAGGTTGCAATTACGAACAGGTAGCATATGTATGCACTGAACTACTTGCATAAGACAGTGAAATACTTCTTACTCGCGTGAGTGGAATTTTGGAATAGAGAAAGAACATACAACAGAGATCACGTAATTAATTGATTACATAAACCGAGATCACGTAAAACAAGTTTGATAGGTCCGTTGCATCGCACAGGCATTTTTGCTATATGTACTAACAGGTTCTATTTATTTCCTTTGATCGGTCAATACTCCTATGTCCTATGTAGGTAAGAAGGAAAGAAAACCTAACGGTACAGCCGGCAGAACAGTCAACGGCGAGCTTCATCGCCGCGTACACGTCGTAGTACCTGGCCATCACCGGCTGGGGCATCGAGGACTTAACGCTGGTGAAGAAGGCGTGGGTATTGGTAGAGCTCCAAGAAGCCGCCCTTCGTCCTGCCCGCCGTCTTCACCATCGGTCCCCGGGTGACCACCCTGGAACTCGGCGACGCTACCAAGGCGACACGGTCCGGGTTGGTTCGGTCCCTCATCGAGCCACCATTTGGACCGGCCAATAACCACCGGTGTCAACGTGCTGGGGCAGCGGCGAGGTGGGCTGCGTGTGCGGGTGCTGTGGCGAGGTGGTGGACATGCGGGAGCGCCAGCGATGAGGTCGGTGATGTGCCGCAGCAAGTGCGCGGCTGTTAGCCATGAACCTTCCATAGCAGTTTTTTTCATGAGCCCATGTTTTTTTGGTGTTCGGGCCTTGCTATAATTAGCGGATTAACCATGAAAAAAAACATGACATTCAGTTTGTTGTCAAATGGTGCCGTGATTTTTGGATCAAGCCATGTTTTTCTTGTACTTCCTATTTCCTGTTTGACTGAATAGAAGTGCAGAAAGTGAACACACCAACATGACTGAAAGCAGTCATATTCAGCTATAGAGGTATACATTTATACAAGATATACACAGGCAGTTGCGGCCAGTAACCCAACTAACTCCTGAGCTGACCTTGCTAATCCTTTACTCGCGATAAAGACGCAGACGATAAGGAAAGGTTGTTACAGAGAGAGCAATGGGAGACAAAGAATCACGTGGCGGCAGGTGGACCTGAACATATGCTTCAACAAAGAAAACGGCAGCGTCGGATCATGGTGCGTGATTATAGGCAGAGGCTATTAAATCTCACGCGGAAATCACGGCTAAGCGATTCTCGCATGATCTGAAGTTCACACCCAATCAACCGTTTTCCCCAGTTGATGGCCTGCATGTGTGTTGTGCTAAAACGGTCGCTGCCACAGCGAAACCCGCAGCTAGAACGCTGCCAACGCCAAGTTGAGAACTCGAGATCGTCAATGGTGCATGCCCGACAGCGGCGGCGAGAGGCTATGGTGCATGGGGAGGAGAGAAAAGAAGGAGAGGGGAAGCTTGGGGACATGGTAGTTTACCGTTAATGCTTACGGCATGAAGTATTACCTAGAGTTCCTTAATCAATCTGGTTGTCCATCGTTTCATTTGGTTCAATTACTATCAGCAAGAACGCATTGTGAAACCGTTAGCTTATGAATGTGTGGTCTTCCTGCAATAATAACATTTGCAATGTAAGGGCCGAGGCACACCCATGCATCAGGATGATGTGCACCACATGGGAAGTAATACTAATATGGCCTAAGTGGATAATGAAATATCCAAAGATACACTTGACTGGATCAACTTTTTTCTCTGGAATTGTTCCTCATGATGCGCAGATGTAGATGCTGTATTTTTAAAATTTCAAATCACCTATGCATGCCAATGTGATTCTTATCCTTTTCATTAGACAGTGTGTTCCCATCAATCCATCCATGCACCGAACCAATTTTTTTTACTCTATTCAGGTTGCAATTACGAACAAGTAGCATATGTATGCACTGAACTACTTGCATAAGACAGTGAAATACTTCTTACTCGCGTGAGTGGAATTTTGGAATAGAGAAAGAACATACAACAGACATCACGTAATTAATTGATTACATAAACCGAGATCACGTAAAACAAGTTTGATAGGTCCGTTGCATCGCACGGGCATTTTTGCTATATGTACTAACAGGTTCTATTTATTTCCTTTGATCGGTCAATACTCCTATGTCCTATGTAGGTAAGAGGAAAGAAAACCTAACAGTACAGTCGGCAGAACAGTCAACGGCGAGCTTCATTGCCGCGTACGCGTCGTAGTACCTGGCCATCACCGGTTGGGGCATCGAGGACTTAACGCTGGTGAAGAAGGCATGGGTATTGGTAGAGCTCCAAGAAGCCGCCCTTCGTCCTGCCCGCCGTCTTCACCATCGGTCCCCGGGTGACCACCCTGGAACTCGGCGACGCTACCAAGGCGACACGGTCCGGGTTGGTTCGGTCCCTCATCGAGCCACCATTTGGACCGGCCAATAACCACCGGTGTCAACGTGCTGGGGCAGCGGCGAGGTGGGCTGCGTGTGCGGGTGCTGTGGCGAGGTGGTGGACATGCGGGAGCGCCAGCGATGAGGTCGGTGATGTGCCGCAGCAAGTGCGCGACTGTTAGCCATGAACCTTCCATAGCAGTTTTTTTCATGAGCCCATGTTTTTTTGGTGTTCGGGCCTTGCTATAATTAGCGGATTAACCATGAAAAAAAACATGACATTCAGTTTGTTGTCAAATGGTGCCGTGATTTTTGGATCAAGCCATGTTTTTCTTGTACTTCCTATTTCCTGTTTGACTGAATAGAAGTGCAGAAAGTGAACACACCAACATGACTGAAAGCAGTCATATTCAGCTATAGAGGTATACATTTATACAAGATATACACAGGCAGTTGCGGCCAGTAACCCAACTAACTCCTGAGCTGACCTTGCTAATCCTTTACTCGCGATAAAGACGCAGACGATAAGGAAAGGTTGTTACAGAGAGAGCAATGGGAGACAAAGAATCACGTGGCGGCAGGTGGACCTGAACATATGCTTCAACAAAGAAAACGGCAGCGTCGGATCATGGTGCGTGATTATAGGCAGAGGCTATTAAATCTCACGCGGAAATCACGGCTGAGCGATTCTCACACGATTCGAAGTTCACACCCAATCAACCGTTTTCCCCAGTTGATGGCCTGCATGTGTGTTGTGCTAAAACGGTCGCTGCCTTGGCAGCAAAACCCGCAGCTAGAACGCTGCCAACGCCAAGTTGAGAACTCGAGATCGTCAATGTTGCATGCCCGACAGCGGCGGCGATAGGCTATGGTGCATGGGGAGGAGAGAAAAGAAGGAGAGGGGAAGCTTGGGGACATGGTAGTTTACCCGGGGGCTGCCTGTCGGTACGCTGAGAAAGAATGGCGGCGGCAGTGACATTTTTTCTCAGTCCTCTTGGTCAGACCGGTTGAAGACCAGACCGGATCGGACCGACAATTTTCCAGGCCGATTTTAGCAGACCATATCGTCCAATTTCTTTAACAAGCCAGGACCGAGCGTGTGAAACACCGATTGAGCCACGAGCGGTACGTCCAGCCCTGCCCACCGTCGAAGCGAAGGTCCTACTCCACGTGAAGTTGATCGTGTTATTGCACTCGTACGGTAGGAGCCACGGGCACGACATGGTGAAGGGCTAAACAGTTGATCGAGGGTGAGACCCGGATGCTGGTGGCGCAGCTAACCATGGACGAGATCTTCAACCTGCACCAGAAAGTTCAAGCAGGAGGTGTTCAGCAGTGCACAGAAGGTGTCGTGGAATTGTCACGTCAGATGTCCTCGTGAAAGGACTTAGTTGTGGAGCCATCGCAACTAGGAAGCTTGAAGGGGTTAAATTGGGACAAAGGACACGAGAGGGTTTATACTAGTTCGGCCCCTTACGGTGAAGGTAAGGCCTACATCTAGTTGGGTTGGTATTGATGTTTCGATGACCAGGGAGCGAGATACGCTATGCCCGGCTCTCGATGAGTTGTTTCTTGCCCTAAGCCGCTAGCAGGTCGTCCCCTTATATACACGGGTTGACGCCCTGTGGCTTACAGAGTCCCGGCCGGCTTATAAATAGTGTCCGGCTCGGTGACTAGTTAAATCTACCTTATGTTACAAGTCATGCCATTACGGCGGTTTACTACAACGGGCCTTAAGTCGCCTGTGGGCCTTTAAGCCCTTTATTGAACCGCCATCTTCATGCTTCGCCTTGGGCTTCTCTCTGGTGAATCCTTTTTGCGTAACCCGGCCCCTCTTGGGCGGCTTACACAAATAGTTATATCCCCAACATTAGGCCCCAGATTGATTTGAACCTGTTCATGTCAATCTTAAAATACCTTAACATATACTCAATCTTCTGTCCGTGCAAAAGTTTTCTTTTAACCCGCCATGACATCATCTCTTGGATCCGGGTTAAGCCGCTGTGACGTCACCGTATCATTCAACGGATCTCTGTCTTTATTGACTGTTCCGAAAATCGAGGTGTCAGGGCCGCTGGATAATAATTCTTATCTCCTTGTTTCCCGCGCCGTCTCAGTTATCCTCTCCTTATAAATAGGCGCGACCTAGATCTCCCATTCTCCTCCTTCCAATCGTCTTCTTCCTCTTGCCTCTTCTCTGTCACTCGAGCTCCGCCGCCGCCGCCGCAGATCTCCCTGTCTTCATCGACTCAGGCCGCTGCATCAACCTGACTCTGACCAGAAATCGAGAGCGAACCTCCGCAGCTCGTCCGCATCCGTGAATTCCTCCCCTTCCCTTTCTTTAGATCTGCATTGGAGCTATGTTGAGTTCGTCGGTGTTCATCACCGCCCAACGCAAACCCTCGCTAGTTTGCACCTCCAATGCCCTGTTTAGATCGTAAAAACTATGTAGAACTGCTGCGGTAATTGTTTGTGTTTATCTTGCATAGAAACAGATCTCATTTCCCTTGTTTGGAGACCCTCTTCGAGTGCATGAGCTTCTCTGCCCTGTTTTTAGGTCTAGAAAATTTGTGTTTCAGAGCAATAATTTGATACAGAATAATGTTGGGGAACGTAGTAATTACGCACACGCAAGATCATGGTGATGACATAGCAACGAGAGGGGAGAGTGTTGTCCACATACCCTCGTAGACCGTAAGCGGAAGCGTTATGACAACGCGGTTGATGTAGTCGTACGTCTTCACGATCCGACCGATCCAAGCACCGAACGTACGGCACCTCCGAGTTCAGCACACGTTCAGCTCGATGACGATCCCCGTGCTCCGATCCAGCAAAGCTTCGGGGATGAGTTCCGTCAGCACGACGGCGTGGTGACGATGATGATGTTCTAGCGACGCAGGGCTTCGCCTAAACTCCACGACGATATGACCGAGGTGGAATATGGTGGAGGGGGGCACCGCACACGGCTAAGGAACGATCCGTAGATCAACTTGTGTGTCTATGGGGTGCCCCCCGCCCCCGCATATAAAGGAGTGGAGGAGGGGAGGGCCGGCCCTCTTCTATGGCGCGCCCTAGGGGAGTCCTACTCCCACCGGGAGTAGGATTCCCCCTTTCCTAGTCCAACTAGGAGTCCTTCCATGTATTAGGAGTAGGAGACAAGGAAGGGGAAGAGTGAAGGGAAGGAAGGAGGGGGTGCGGCCCCTCCCCCTAGTCCAATTCGGACTAGGCCATGGGGGGGCACGCGGCCTGCCCTAGGCAGCCCCTCTCTCTTTCCCGCAGGGCCCAATAAGGCCCAATACTTCTCCCCGGCGAATTCCCGTAACTCTCCGGTACTCCGAAAAATACCCGAATCACTCGGAACATTTCCGAACTCCGAATATAGTCGTCCAATATATCGATCTTTACGTCTCGACCATTTCTAGACTCCTCGTCATATCCCCGGTCTCATCCAGGACTCCGAACTCCTTCGGTACATCAAAACTCATAAACTCATAATGTAACTATCATCGAAACCTTAAGCGTGCGGACCCTACGGGTTCGAGTGGTATGTAGACATCACCTAGAACTATTCTCGGTCAATAACCAATAGCGGGACCTGGATGCCCATATTGGCTCCTACATATTCTACGAAGATCTTTATCGGTCAAACCGCATAACAACATACGTTGTTCCATTTGTCATCGGTATGTTACTTGCTCGAGATTCGATCGTCGGTATGCAATACCTAGTTCAATCTCGTCACCGACAAGTCACTTTACTCGTTCTGTAATGCATCATCCCGTAACCAACTCATTGGTCACATTGCTTGCAAGGCTTATAATGATGTGCATTACCGAGAGGGCCCAGAGATACCTCTCCCACAATCGGAGTGACAAAACCTAATCTCAAAATACGCCAACTCAACATGTACCTTCGGAGACACCTGTAGTACTCCTTTATAATCACCCAGTTACGTTGTGACGTTTGGTAGTACCCAAAGTGTTCCTCCGGTAAACGGGAGTTGCATAATCTCATAGTTACAGGAACATGTATAAGTCATGAAGAAAGCAATAGCAACATACTAAACGATCAAGTGCTAAGCTAACGGAATGGGTCAAGTCAATCGCATCATTCTCCTAATGATGTGATCCCGTTAATCAAATGACAACTCTTTTGTCCATGGCTAGGAAACATAACCATCTCTGATAAACGAGCTAGTCAAGTAGAGGCATACTAGTGACACTATGTTTGTCTATGTATTCACACATGTATTATGTTTCCGGTTAATACAATTCTAGCATGAATAATAAACATTTATCATGAAATAAGGAAATAAATAATAACTTTATTATTGCCTCTAGGGCATATTTCCTTCAGTCTCCCACTTGCACTAGAGTCAATAATCTAGTTCACATCGCCATGTGATTTAACACCAATATTCATATCTGTATATGATTAACACCCATAGTTCACATCATCATGTGACCAACATCCAAAGGGTTTACTAGAGTCAATAATCTAGTTCACATTGCTATGTGATTAACGCCCAAAGAGTACTAAGGTGTGATCATGTTTTGCTCGTGAGAGAAGCTTAGTCAACGGGTCTATCACATTCAGAGCCGTATGTATTTTGCAAATATTTTATGTCCACAATGCTCTGCACGGAGCTACTCTAGCTAATTGCTCCCACTTTTAATATGTATCCAGGTTGAGACTTAGAGTCATCTGGATCAGTGTAAAACTTTGCACTGATGTAACTTTTACAACAAACTCTTTTATCACCTCCATAATCGAGAAACATCTCCTTAGTCCTTACTAAGGATATTCTTGACCAATGTCCAGTGATCTACTCCTAGATCATTATTGTACTCCCCTGCCAAATTCAGAGCAAGGTATACAATAGGTCTGGTACATAGCATAGCATACTTGATAGAACCTATAACTGAGGCATAGGGAATGACTTTCATTCTCTTTTCTATTTTTTGCCGTGGTCGGGATTTGAGTCTTACTCAATTTCACACCTTTGCAACACAGGCAAGAACTCTTTCTTTGACTGTTCCATTTTGAACTACTTCAAAATCTTGACAAGGTATGTACTTTTGAAAAACTTATCAAGCGTCTTTATCTATCTCAATAGATCTTGATGCTCAATATGTAAGTAGTTTTCACTGAGGTATTTCTTTTAAAGAACTCCTCTAAAACACTCCTTTATGCTTTGCAGAATAATTCTACATTATTTTCGATCAACAATATATCATTCACATATACTTATCAAAAATGCTGTAGTGCTCCCACTCACTTTCTTGTAAATACATGCCTTTCCAAAAGTCTGTATTAAACCATATGCTTTGATCAACTCATCAAAGCGTATATTCCAACTCCGAGATGCTTGCACCAGTCCATTGATGGATTGCTGGAGCTTGCACACTTTGTTAGTATCTTTTGGATTGACAAAAACTTTCTGGTTGCATCATATACAACTCTTCTTTAATAAATCCATTAAGGAATGCAGTTTTGACATCCATTTGCCGGATTTCATAAAATGTGGCAATTGCTAACATGATTCGGACAGACTTAAGCATCACTACAGTTGAGAAAATCTCATTGTAGTCAACACCTTGAACTTGTCAAAAAACCTTTTGCGACAAGTCGAGCTTTGTAGATAGTAACACTACTATCAACGTCCGTCTTCCTCTTAAAGATCCATTTATTTCTTATGGTTTGCCGATCATCGGGCAAGTCCACCAAAGTCCACACTTTGTTCTCATACATGGATCATATCTCAGATTTTATGGCCTCAAGCCATTTCATGGAATCTGGGCTCATCATCGCTTCCTCATAGTTCGTAGGTTTATCATGTTCTAGTAACATGACTTTCAGAACAGGATTACCGTACCACTCTGCTGCGGACCGTACTCTGGAAGACCTACGAGGTTCTGTAGTAACTTGATCTGAAGTTTCATGATCATCATCATTAGCTTCCTCACTAATTGGTGTAGGAATCACTGGAACTGATTTCAGCGATGAACTATTTTCCAATTCGGGAGAAGGTACAAATTACCTTATCAAGCTCTACTTTCCTCCCACTCACTTCTTTCGAGAGAAATTCCTTCTCTTAGAAAGGATCCGAATTTAGCAACAAAAATCTTGCCCTCAGATCTGTGATAGAAGGTGTACCCAACAGTTTCCTTTGGGTATTCTATGAAGATGCACTTCTCCGATTTGGGTTCGAGCTTATCAGGATGAAACTTTTTCACATAAGCATCGCAACTCCAAATTTTTAGAAACGACAGCTTAGGTTTATTGCTAAACCATAGTTCATACGGTGTTGTCTCAACGGATTTAGATGGTGCCCTATTTAATGTGAATGCAGCTGTCTCTAATGCATAACCCCAAAACAATATTGGTAAATCAGTAAGAGACATCATAGATCGTACTATATCCAATAAAGTGCGGTTACGACGTTTGGACACACCATAACGTTGTGGTGTTCCAGGTGGCGTGAGCTGTGAAACTATTCCACATTGTTTTAATTGAAGATCAAACTCGTAACTCAAATATTCGTCTCCGCGATCAGATCGCAGAAACTTTATTTTCTTATTACGATGATTTTTCCACTTAACTCTGAAATTCTTTGAACCTTTCAACTATTTCAGACTTATGTTTCATCAAGTAGATATACCCATATCTGCTCAAATCATCTTGTGAAGGTCAGAAAATAACGATACTTGCCACGAGTCTTCATACTCATTGGTCTGCATACATCAGTATGTATTATTTCCAATAAGTCAGTAGCTCGTTCCATTGTTCCGAAGAACGGAGTTTTAGTTATCTTGCCCAAAAGGCACGGTTCGCAAACATCAAATGATTCATAACCAAGTGATTCCGAAAATCCATCTTTATGAAGTTTCTTCATGCGCTTTACACCGATATGACCCAAACGGCAGTGCCACAAATAAGTTGCACTATCATTATTAACTTTGCATCTTTTGGCCTCAATATTATGAATATGTGTATCACTATGATCGAGATCCAACAAACTATTTTCATTGGGTGTTTGACCATTGAAGGTTTTATTCATGTAAACAGAGCAACAATTATTCTCTGATTTTAAATGAATAACCGTAGTGCAATAAACACGATCAAATCATATTCATGCTCAACGCAAACGCCAAATAACATTTATTTAGGTTTAACACTAATCCCGAAAGTATAGGGAGTGTGCGATGATGATCATATCAATCTTGGAACTACTTCCAACACTCATCGTCACTTTCCCTTCAACTAGTCTCTGTTTATTCTGTAACTCCTGTTTCGAGTTACTAATCTTAGCAACCGAACAAGTATCAAATACTCAGGGGCTACTATAAACACTAGTAAGGCACACATCAATAATATGTATATCAAATATACCCTTGTTCACTTTGCCATCCTTCTTATCCACCAAATATTCAGGGCATTTCCGCTTCCAGTGACCATTCCTTTTGCAGTAGAAGCACTTAGTCTCAGGCTTAGGTCCAGACTTGGGCTTCTTCACTTGAGCAGCAACTTTCTTGCCGTTCTTTTGATGTTCCCTTCTATCCCTTTGCCCTTTTCTTGAAACTAGTGGTCTTGTTAACCATCAACACTTGATGTCGATTTCATCATCATGAAAAACTCAGGAATCATTTTCATCATCCCTTGCATACTGTAGTTCATCATGAAGTTCTAGTAACTTCGTGATGGTGACTAGAGAATTCTGTCAATCACTATCTTATCTGGAAGATTAACTCCCACTTGATTCAAGCGATTGAAGTACCCAGACAATCTGGGCACATGCTCACTAGTTGAGCGATTCTCCTCCATCTTTTAGCTATAGAACTTGTTGGAGACTTCATATCTCTCAACTCGGGTATTTGCTTGAAATATTAACTTCAATTCCTGGAACATCTTATATGGTCCATGACGTTCAAAAACATCTTTGAAGTCCCGATTCTAAGCCGTTAAGCATGGTGCACTAAACTATCAAGTAGTCATCATATTGATCTAGCTAAACGTTCATAACGTCTGCATCTGCTCCTGCAATAGGTATGTCACCTAGAGGTGCATCAGGGACATAATTCTTCTATGCAGCAATGAGGATAAACCTCATGTCACGGATCTAATCCGCATCATTGCTACTAACAACTTTCAACACAGTTTTCTCTAGGAACATATTAAAATAAACATATGAAAGCAACAACGCGAGCTATTGATCTACAACATAATTTGCAAAATACTACTAGGACTAAGTTCATGATAAATTAAAGTTCAATTAATCATATTACTTAAGAACTCCCACTTAGATAGACATCCCTCTAATCCTCTAAGTGATCACGTGATCCAAATCAACTAAACCATGTCCGATCATCACGTGAGGTGGAGTAGTTTCAATGGTGAACATCACTATGTTGATCATATCTACTATATGATTCACGTTCGACCTTTCGGTCTCCGTGTTCCTAGGCCATATCTGTATATGCTAGGCTCGTCAAGTATAACCTGAGTATTCCGCGTGTGCAACTGTTTTGCACCCGTTGTATTTGAACGTAGAGCCTATCACACCCGATCATCACGTGGTGTCTCAGCACGAAGAACTTTCGCAATGGTGCATACTCAGGGAGAACACTTCTTGATAATTAGTGAGAGATCATCTTAAAATGCTACCGTCAAACAAAACATAATAAGATGTATAACAGATAAACATCATATGCAATCAAAATATGTGACATGATATGGCCATGATCATCTTGCGCCTTTGATCTCCATCTCCAAAGTACTGTCATGATCTCTATCGTCACCGGCACGACACCATGATCTTCATCATCTTGATCTATATCAATGTGTCATCACATGGTCGTCTCACCAACTATTGCTCTTGCAACTATTGCTATCGCATAGCGATAAAGTAAAGCAATTATTTGGCACTTGCATCTTATGCAACAAAGAGACAACCATAGAGCTTCTGCCAGTCGCTGATAACTTCAACAAAACATGATCATCTCATACAACAACTTATATCTCATCACGTTTTGACCATATCACATCACAACATGACCTGCAAAAACAAGTTAGACGTCCTCTACTTTGTTGTTGCAAGTTTTACGTGGCTGCTATGGGCTTAAGCAAGAACCAATCTCACCTACGCATCAAAACCACAACGATAGTTTATCAAATAGACTCCGTTTTAACCTTCGCAAGGACCGGGCGTAGCCACACTCGGTTCAACTAAAGTTGGAGAAACTGACACCCGCCAGCCACCTGTGTGCAAAGCACGTCGGTAGAACCCGTCTCGCATAAGCGTACGCGTAATGTCGGTCCGGGCCGCTTCATCCAACAATACCGCCGAACCAAAGTATGACATGCTGGTAGGCAGTATGACTTATATCGTCCACAACTCACTTGTGTTCTACTCGTGCATATAACATCAAACCATAAAAACCTGGCTCGGATACCACTGTTGGGGAACGTAGTAATTTCAAAAAAAATTCCTACGCAAACGCAAGATCATGGTGATGACATAGCAATGAGAGGGGAGAGTGTTGTCCACGTACCCTCATAGACCGTAAGCGGAAGCGTTATGACAACGCGGTTGATGTAGTCGTACGTCTTCACGATCCGACCGATCCAAGCACCGAACGTACGGCACCTCCGAGTTCAACACACGTTCAGCTCGATGACGATCCCCGGGCTCCGATCCAGCAAAGCTTCGGGGATGAGTTCCGTCAGCACGACGGCGTGGTGACGATGATGATGTTCTACCGACGCAGAGCTTCGCCTAAACTCTGCGACGATATGACCGAGGTGGAATATGGTGGAGGGGGGCACCGCACACAGCTAAGGAACGATCCATATATCAACTTGTGTGTCTATGGGGTGCCCCCCGCCCCCGCATATAAAGGAGTGGAGGAGGGGAGGGCCGGCCCTCTTCTATGGCGCGCCCTAGGGGAGTCCTACTCCCACCGGGAGTAGGATTCCCCCTTTCCTAGTCCAACTAGGAGTCCTTCCATGTATTAGGAGTAGGAGACAAGGAAGGGGAAGAGAGAAGGGAAGGAAGGAGGGGGTGCGGCCCCTCCCCCTAGTCCAATTCGGACTAGGCCATGGGGGGGGGGGGAGGCGGCCTGCCCTAGGCAGCCCCTCTCTCTTTCCCGCAGGGCCCAATAAGGCCCATACTTCTCCCCGGCGAATTCCCGTAACTCTCCGGTACTCCGAAAAATACCCGAATCACTCGGAACCTTTCCGAACTCCGAATATAGTCGTCCAATATATCGATCTTTACGTCTCGACCATTTCCAGACTCCTCGTCATGTCCCCGATCTCATCCGGGACTCCGAACTCCTTCGGTACATCAAAACTCATAAACTCATAATATAACTGTCATCGAAACCTTAAGCGTGCGGACCCTACGGGTTCGAGAGCTATGTAGACATGACCTAGAACTATTCTCGGTCAATAACCTATAGCGGGACCTGGATGCCCATATTGGCTCCTACATATTCTACGAAGATCTTTATTGGTCAAACCGCATAACAACATACGTTGTTCACTTTGTCATCGGTATGTTACTTGCCCGAGATTCGATCGTCGGTATCCAATACCTAGTTCAATCTCGTCACCGGCAAGTCTCTTTACTCGTTATGTAATGCATCATCACATAACCAACTCATTGGTCACATTGCTTGCAAGGCTTATAATGATGTGCATTACCGAGAGGGCCCAGAGATACCTCTCCGACAATCGAAGTGACAAAACCTAATCTCGAAATACGCCAACTCAACATGTACCTTCAGAGACACCTGTAGTACTCCTTTATAATCACCCAGTTACATTGTGACGTTTGGTAGTACCCAGAGTGTTCCTCCGGTAAACGGGAGTTGCATAATCTCATAGTTACAGGAACATGTATAAGTCATGAAGAAAGCAATAGCAACATACTAAACGATCAAGTGCTAAGCTAACGGAATGGGTCAAGTCAATCACATCATTCTCCTAATGATGTGATCCCGTTAATCAAATGACAACTCTTTTGTCCATGGCTAGGAAACATAACCATCTCTGATAAACGAGCTAGTCAAGTAGAGGCATACTAGTGACACTATGTTTGTCTATGTATTCACACATGTATTATGTTTCCGGTTAATACAATTCTAGCATGAATAATAAACATTTATTATTGCCTCTAGGGCATATTTCCTTCAAATAATAGCTGTCGTCTGTGAAACTTGTTTCTATCACCCGGAAAGCTTCTTCTGGTAAATGCCCTTAAACACAACTGTCCAAGTGTCCAGCTTAAATAAATGATACTGATCTTGTGAGCCTTACTTGCTTCTCACGACCTTAAGAATTTTGAACTACTCTTGATACTTGTAGCGGCTTAAATACTGTTGCACAGTCACCCTTATATCATTAGGCCCCTTCTTTAGCCGCCACTTCAAATAATTTAAATATTTCTCTCGGGTTAAAGTTGAACCGGAAACTTCTTATTTTGTCGTAGGCCAACTGTTGTCATGGCACCTAAGGCGGCCAAAGCCCCTGTGACTTGCAATTGGGTTCCATCCACAGTTACCAAAAGCAAACTTGCTGAGTTCATGAAGTCTGGCCACCTTCCTAAAAAGGAGGTCATGTCTTACTGTGCCCCTGACCCATCTAAAGAGAGGCCTCATCCCAAAGAAGGGAAGGTGATAGTGTTCACGGATCACATGAACCGGGGATTTGCCCCTCCCGGCTCAAAATTCTTCAGGGAAGTTTTGAATTTCTTTGATCTTAAACCTCAAGACATTGGACACAATTTGATGTCAAATCTTTGCAATTTCCAAGTCTTCTGCGAGGTGTACCTGGGAGAGGAGCCAAGTCTGCTGTTGTTCAGAGAACTTTTTTACTTGAACCGGTAGAATGAACGTGCCAACGGGCCTAGTCTTGAGCTTGGCGGCCTCTCAATCCAGCGGCGGAGAGATTGTCTTTTCCCTTATGCTGAGCTGCCGAGTCACCCGAAAGATTGGAACCAGACGTGGTTCTACTGTCAAGACACTTCATCGGCTGACGAAAGGCCTCTGGCCGGTTTTCGCGCCCTGCGCCTTGAGTCCAACCATCCGCTGGCGGACAAGTTGACCACTGTTGAGCGCCTGCCTCTCAACCCCACCATCAGGAAAATCAAAGCTCTGTTGGGAAACGGGTTAAACGGCATCGATCTGGTCCGGGTCTGGGTCACCTTGCGAATACTACCATTAAGCCGCCGCTCCGGCTTAATGTGTACTTACACAGATGAGAAGGATGACCCAATGCGTCATAGTCCTAACGATTTACCAGATGATGTGGTAGATGCTACAACCCAGTCACTGTTGAAGGAGGGCACTGTGACTAGCAATGCCTTCGGCTTACTTCCCTTCTGCAAGAAGAACCCGGCCCCTGTAGTGAGTTACCAATCTTAACAAACCCTTTTTAACATGTTATACCTTCTTTGTACTTATGACTCCTTATCTTTTTCCACAGGCTGGTGATAATTTCTGGAAGGTCAAGTATGACCATGAGGCTGCCAAACAGGCCAGGGAAGCCAAGAAAACCGAAAGGGAAGCCGCCAAGACGGTCACCTCAAAGAAGAAGAAACCCAGCACCTCTGATATGCTTAAATTGGATGACTCTTCTTCGGATGATGAAGAGGTAATCTTTTGATTTTCTTAAGTCCTTTGTCGTTACCGTACTAATATTCTATCCTTTCAGGAGGATACAGGGAACAGTCAAGCAATTGACGAAGAGGTAACTATAATCTCCTCCGACTTAGAGCCTTTGCCAAAGCAAAAAATCCGAAGGGTGACCTGGAAAGTAAGATTTTCACATCCTCTAGCTTACCAAGATCCTCAATTTCTTTTGAAGCAACAATAGCTTGAGAATCGGAGGCAGACTCGGGCCAATCAAGACGCAAAACTCTCCTCCGGCTTACCCGATGTAACCAGGAAGCGTCGGATCGAGGTTATCTCCGATTTACGTTCTGCTTTACCTTTGGCGGGTTTGATTCGCCAACCTCTCAATTCATCTGACTCCAATTATCAAGACACCTCTCCTTCTTCTGACGAGTCGATGCAATCAAACATGCCGGCTTTTAAAACGGCTCCCGGGTAATGTAACCTTTCTTACTTTAAGTTCTTCCATACTTGCACTTTGATACTCATCCTTCTACCATTATTGACAGCCTGCAAGTGAAGCCCAGCAAGAGGGCAAAGAAGAATAAGCCGTCCCAAGACCCGGTGGTCACTGAACCGACGTTTGACTCATCTGTTCCTGACAGCTCCACTCATCAGCCACCGCCTGAACCGGCTTCTGATATTCCGGTGTCAACCTCTGACCCGCCTGCAGAAGATTTTGTCCACAACTCTGATAACCTGGAAATTCCTAGCCCGGTCAAGACGACTGACCCGGAAGTTGAATTTCTGAAAAGTCAATATGTTGAACCGGGCCGGCCTACTGTTCTTGCCCAATGCACTGCCAAGGAGGAGTTTGCCCAATGTCGGAAAGCCAAACAGGACATCACTGATTATACTCACCTAAGCATTGGTGATATACACTACTAGGGAAAAGCCTAGCAGCAGCACGGGTTTTGGGCCTATTAGTAGCGCGGGGGCCGACGCTACTAATAAGGCGCTACAGCTAACATATAGCAGTAGCGCGGGTGCGACCCGCACTACTACTACGTCCTTTAGCAGTAGTGCGGGTGCCAACCCGCGCTACTAGTAATCTCTAATCTCTGATTTGTTTTGAATTTTTCCGAAAAAAATTCGATTTTCCCCTAATTTTCAAATTTCTGAATTGTTTTAACCTCAAATCTCTAATCACCCCTCATCGCTGCTCAATTTAATCTCTAATCACCCCTCATCATTCCAAATCATCTAACTTTCCGGACGGTCACCCATCCTCTCACTACTCCAGCCTGAGCACGCTTAACTTCCGGGTTCTATTCTCCCTTGTTTCCAAGTCTGCACTTGTTGTTTTCCTGACAATAGTAAGATGTCAATCCTATTAACCTCAGGAATTTAGCCTGAGCATGAAGTCACACATTTCACTGTTTGAGTTTGAAACTATTGTTCTAAGAAATTAGTAACACTAATATTTCTTGAATAATTAGTTTGACCACAGTTTGACCACAGTTTGACCATAGTTTGACCAGATTTGACCACAGTTTGACCATAGTTTGACCAGATTTGACCAAAATTCAAAAAAACTAAAATAATTATTTAGTAACATAATATTCTTGAATAATTAGTTTGACCATAGTTTGACCAGATTTAACAAAAATTAAAAAAAAATTGAATTCTTTTTTGAATTTTTTTGCCTCCAGATCTTAAAAGCCCCGTAACTTTTTTTCTGTTAGGTTTTTGAGGATTTTCAAAATGTTTAACGGGGTTCCCCCGATTAAATTCGGATGTAACTTTTCGAGTAGATGATTTTTCATATAAAAAACTTTTTGATCCGAGTTAGTATGCAAAAGTTATGCCCATTTTTACAAATTCTCGAGAGATTTTGCAAATAAAGTCGAAATTCATATTTGCAAATTTTCCCAACAACTAGACCACATATCACATGGGAAACTTATTTTCTTTTATTTTTTTGACATTTTCATCATTTTCTTTTATTTTTTTTAAACTGAAAAGGCGATCCACAGGGGGGGGGGGTAGAGTTTGAAAATGGGACCTTTAGTAGTAGCGCGGGTTTTTAACCCTCGCTACTGCTATGGCACCAGTTAGTAGTAGAGAGCGCTAAAAACCAGCGCTACTGCTATCTCCCTTAGTAGTAGCGAGGGCTAAAAACCAGCGCTACTACTATGGCATGTCCCGGGGGGCACGGTAGAGACCGCTTAGTAGTAGCGAGGGTTATAAACCCGCGCTACTGCTATCAACTTAGTAGTAGCGAGGTTTAAAAACCTGCGCTACTAGTAAGTAGCAGTAGCGAGGGTTTTTAACCCTCGCTGCTGCTAAGATTCTGTGTATAGGCTTTTCCCTAGTAGTGATAGTCTCGGGCTATCTGAACCAAGTGCAAAATAGTCGTGACCTGGAAATTGACATGGTGAAGCAAATACAACACAAATCTGAGGTATAACTTATGCTTTTTTCCTGAACCTTACTTACTGTACCAGCCCCCAAGTCTATTGCTTATGAATGAATATGCTGTAGACTTAGAAATCTACTTACTATTAGGTTGTCCGGTTTAAAGTGAATACATTTAACTTGGTGATAGCATGAGACTTTGAATTTGTGTTACACATTAGCCCCCAAGTGTCAAGTATCTTTACTTGTAAAGTGCTTGAGACTTAATATGTGTGACTCAGTAGGATAGGTTAAAAAATTCTTTAAGCATACATTACCCCCAAGTGCCAAGTATCTTTACTTGTAAAGTGTTTGGGACTTGAATGTTACCTTACCATGATTCTTACCATAACATGATGTCAATACAGGCCACCATAAGTCAATTTGAGTCAGAGATTGCTGACCTGAAGAGCCAGCTAAAAACCCAAGAGCTTGAAACTCAGAAAGCCAACTCCAAGTTTGAATTCAGTGTCTCCGAACAAGAGAAGCTGAGGAAAATTTTTGAGTCAGAAAAGAAAATTTGGGCTGATGAGAGGGCTTCACTGGTGACCCGGGCCGAGGCGGCAGAAGCATCTCTTGTAGAGGCAACAACCGAACTGTCCGACTTAAAACGGCAGATATCCCAAATGGTCTCAGCCATCTTCGGTAAGTCACTCTAAAAAACCTTAAATATTGTAATCTTCCAAGGATTATTGTAATAGTTATCTCTGGCTTATTGTTATGCCTGTGAACATACAGGCCCCAGGAGTACCAACCTGAAAAAAATATGTTGAGCAAGCTTAAGGCGGTTTACACCTTAGTGGAGCAGCTGTACTCTGGGTCACAACATGCTTTGGCCGTTGTGGCCTTATCAAATACCACTCCTCTCCTCCTACAAGATGTGTTGAAGCATCTCTCAGTGCTACCTCAACAAATTCAGGATTTAAGGCGGGCATCTGCGAGAGCCGGAGCCGTGGCCGCATTAATCTGGGCAAGGGCATGGGTGCCAGAACTTGACTTGGCTGATCTTTCTCTCTCTCTCGGATATCCAAGCCTGAAGGAGGACGACACTGCATTTGACGATCAAGACTTCACTGCCTGTGTCATAGTCGTACATCCCCTAGCGACCCTTATTGTGAATGATACTGATCTCACTAAGTATTCGCCGGGCTATGATAGCGAGAACCGGAGAATTCCAAATATTCCATATGACCAAGTCAGCCTGGTCCCTCCAACGTGTAAGCATACCTTTGCCCCTGAAGTGGACCCGGCCGGTTTAATAGATGATGAGGCTGAATTTGAAGCCTTGAGCGGCATTGACTGGGCCTCGTCCACCTTCCAGGACAAAGCAACCGACGGAGAGGCGGAGAAGAATAACCCGGAGTCTTCAAGCCCGCCGAAGGAATGAGCCGCGAGGCATTTTATAACTTTGCCAAAGCAATGCTTCACTTATTCAGACTTGGGGAGTCTTGTAATAGGATAGAAAAAACTTCTTAATGCTTGCCATGCCCTTGCACATGCTTATGGTGCTTATTACTTTTGTAAGCTGCCATCACTATATTTCTATGGTTTATGCTAACCATGTATTTCCTTGATGTTTAACTAGCTTTGCCTTATCCTGCACATAAAACAAGCAAAATTTTCTGGGCGGTTTACTGCACCAAGGGTTTATAGAGTATTGATAACCCGGACATGACCCAAAGACATCATATATAGGCCGGTTCATGATTATTTAAAATATAATCATAATAGCATACCTGTGACCCTTTTGATAGTCTTCCCAGCTCATTTGATGCTTTACCTGATACTTATGATCCTGGGGTGATCAATATTAAACCGGAAGAATCAAGGACCATCTCCTTAAAAAGGTTTCAAGATATTTGAAGTAATTATAGGTATAAGCAATGTTCACAGGCTCCTGATTCGAATATGATCAGAAAACCGTCCCAAAGGGGTTAAGCTAAGATTCGGATACGATCATATAGCCCCAAGTGGCTTTGGCGATGCCGATCAAGTGGGTATCGACAGCTATGTTCTCTTTGGTTTGAATACGACCTATGTTTGAACAGGAAGCCCTCAAGTGAACATAAGAGTTGTTTAATGACGCTGATTCGAATACGATCCACGTCGGACCCAAAGGGGTTAAGCTATGATTCAAATATGATCAAGAAGCCCCCAAATAGATTTGGCAGTATGCCGATCAAGTGGGTATCGACAACTATGTTCTCTTTGGTTCAAATACGACATATGTTTGAACAGGAAGCCCCCAAGTGACCATGGCTAGATTCAGATATGATCATAATCCAGTCCAAAGGGAAAGCCGGATTCAGATGTGATCTACTCCCTGTTGGTTGTCTCCACTACCTGATAAAGAAGACACATAGAGTTTTGAGGGTAAAAAGGACGGAGGTCCTGCTTTATTTCTTTATATAATATATACATCGTCAAAAAATATATACATCTTGAAAGCCGGTGGCTTAAGTATAATAAGGCCAGAGATGAGCTATATTCCACGGCCGGCGGGTCTCCTCCTCCGACTTAAGGTAGTCTTTGTGCTCTCGAATATCGATGAGGTAATATGACCCATTGTGCAGATTCTTGCTGACCACAAAGGGCCCTTCCCAAGGCGAGGATAGCTTGTGCATATTAGACTGATCCTAGATGAGCCGGAGCACCAAGTCGCCTCCCTGAAAGGTTCTGCTCCTAACCCGGCAGCTGTGATAGCGACGCAGGTCTTGTTGATAAATCGACGAGTGGACTATTGCCAAGTCTCGCTCCTCATCCAGCAAGTCAAGTGCATTCTGACGAGCTTCTTCGTTGTCAGCCTCAACGTAAGCCGCCACGCGGGGTGAATCATGCCGGATGTCACTTGGCAGGACCGCCTCTACACCATACTCCATAAAGAAAGGCGTGTAGCCTGTAGATCTTTTAGGCGTAGTGTTGATACTCCATAACACGGAAGGTAACTCCTCCACCCAACAACCCGGAGTCCGCTGTAAGGAGACTAAGAGCCGGGGCTTGATACCTTTCAGGATCTCTTGATTAGATCTTTCTGCTTGACCATTGGATTGAGGATGAGCAACAGGTGAAACATCAAGCCGGATATGTTCTCTTTGACAGAACTCTTCCATGGCACCCTTGGAGAGATTAGTGCCATTATCAGTTATGATGCTATGTGAGAAACCAAAACGAAATATCACCTTTTTCATGAATTGAACCGCCGTGGCTGCATCACACTTACTGACCGGCTCTGCCTCAACCCACTTTGTAAACTTGTCCGCTGCCACCAGTAGATGTGTCTTTTTATCTTTAGACCTTTTGAAAGGTCCAACCATGTCAAGCCCCCAGACTGCAAACGGCCAAGTGATTGGGATCATCCTCAATTCCTGAGCCAGCACATGAGCTCATCGTGAGAATTTTTGACAACCGTCACATTTGCTGACCAGATCCTCCGCATCAGCATGAGCCGTCAGCCAATAGAAACCATGATGAAAAGCTTTGGCTATGAGAGATTTTGACCCGACATGATGGCCACAATCCCCTTCATGGATCTCACGAAATATTTCTTGGCCTTCTGTAGGGGACACACAGCGTTGAAACGCCCCCGTGACACTTAGGTGATGTAACTCGCCGTTAACAATCGTCATAGATTTGGAGCGCCTGATGATTTGTCTCGCCAAGGTCTCATCCTCAGGCAACTCACCCTGGGTCATATAAGCCAAGTAGGGCACTGTCCAATCCGGGATAACATGAAGAGCCGCCACTAGTCGTGCCTCCGGGTCTGGCACTGCTAGCTCTTCCTTGTTAGGCACCTTGACAAAAGGGTTATGTAAGACATCGAGAAAGGTGATGGGTGGCACCGGCTTACGTTGGGATCCCAACCGGCTTAAAGCATCAGCCGCCTCATTCTTCCTTCGATCGATGTGCTCCACTTAATAACCCGTGAAGTGACCAGCCACAACATCTACTTCTTGATGATAAGCCACCATAAGGGGATCCTTGGAATCCCACTTGCCTGACACTTGTTGAGCCACGAGATCTGAGTTACCCAGGCATCTTACCCGTCTTAAGTTCATCTCCTTAGCCATCCGGAGACCATGGAGTAAGGCCTCGTACTCAGCTGCATTGTTAGTACATGGAAACATAAGCCGGAGTACATAACAAAATTTGTCACCTCGAGGGGAAGTTAACACCACTCCAGCCCCCGAGCCTTCTAGCTGCCTAAACCTGTCAAAATGAATAGTCCAATATGTGTTATCCGGCTTCTCCTCAAGGGCCTGTAACTCCGTCCAATCATTGATAAAGTCCACCAAGGCCTGAGACTTAATAGCAGTACATGGCATATACTTCAAATCATGAGGCCCAAGTTCAATGGCCCACTTGGCGACTCGTACTGTGGCCTCACTGTTCTGAATGATGTCTCCCAAAGGGGCAGAACTTACCACAATTATAGGATGACTTTGAAAGTATTGCTTCAATTTCCGGTTGGCCATAAACACTCCGTAAACGAGCTTCTGCCAATGTGGATACCTTTGCTTAGACTCAATGAGCACCTCACTGATGTAATAAACCGGCCGTTGAACCGGATGCTCCTTGCCAGTTTCTTTATGCTCCAGCACGATTGGCAGTCACGTATAGCAGCAACGGCTCTTTATCAATGGGAGCCGCAAGAACCGGCGGTTCAGACAACTGTCTCTTCAAGTATTCAAAGGCAGCATCAACGGCATCACTCCAGATAAAAGTGTCTGTTTTCTTCATCATCTAATACAGCGGTAGGGCCTTCTCACCTAACCGACTTATTAACCGGCTTAAAGCAGCAATGCGACCCGCCAATCGCTGAACATCATTGATGCACGCCGGTTTAGCCAGAGAGGTAATTGCCTTAATCTTCTCCGGATTAGATTCAATGCCTCTGTTTGATACCAGAAAACCCAAAAGCTTGCCTGCAGGTACACCAAATACACACTTGGCCGGGTTAAGCATCATTTTATAAACCCGGCGATTATCAAAGGTCTCTTTCAAATCGGATATTAAGGTTTCCTTTTCTCTGGACTTCACCATGATGTCATCTACATAAGCATGATCATTACGCCCGATTTGATCGTGTAGACAGTTCTGCACACATCTGTGATAAGACGCCTGAGCACTCTTGTGTCCAAACGGCATAGATACATAACAGAAGGCCCCAAACGGAGTGATGAAAGCCGTCTTCTCCTGGTCCTTAACTGCCATTTTGATCTGATGATAACCAGAGTAAGCATCCAAAAAGCTCAAACACTCACAACCCGCCGTAGCATCAATGATTTGATCAAATACGGGGGAGAGCAAAGGGATCAACCGGACAAGCCTTGTTTAAGTCCGTGTAGTCCACACACATCTGCCAGGTGCCGTTCTTCTTGAGGACAAGCACCAGATTAGCCAACCACTCCGGGTGAAAAACTTCAATGATAAACCCGGCCGCTAAGAGCCGGGCGACTTCCTCTCCAATAGCTTTCTGTCTCTCTTTGTTAAAACGCCAACCAAACTGCCTGACCGGCTTATACTTCGGATCAATATTGAGAGTGTGCTCAGCGAGTTCCCTCGGTACACCCGGCATGTTAGAAGGTTTCCAAGCAAAGATGTCCTGGTTCTCACGGATGAACTCGATGAGCGTGCTTTCCTATTTGGGATCCAAATTGCTGCTGATGCTGAACTGCTTAGAAGGGTCACCCGAGGTAAAATCCACAAGCTTTGTCTCAGCAGCCGATTTAAACTTCAACGCCGGGTCGTGCTCTGTAGTTGGCTTCTTTAGGGAGGTCATATCCGCTGGGTCAACATTATCTTGATAAAATTTGAGCTCCTCCGCTGCACAGGCCGACTCAGCAGAAGCCGCATCGCCTTCTTCACACTCCAACACCACCTTTTGACTTCCATGCACAGTGATGGTGCCTTTGTGACCCGGCATCTTGAGTTGTAAATAGACGTAACATGGCCGCGCCATAAATTTAGCATAAGCCGGCCGCTCGAACAGAGCATGATATGGGCTTCTGATTTTGACCACCTCAAACGTCAACTTCTCAGCTCTAGAGTCATATTCGTCTCCGAAGGCCACCTCCAGCTCAATCTTGCCAACTGGGTAAGCCGACTTACCAGGGACCACTCCATGGAACACAGTGTTGGACGTCCTTAAATTTTTATCAGTTAACCCCAATTATCGAAAGGTCTCATAATAAAGGATATTGATGCTACTACCCCCGTCCATGAGTACCTTAGTGAATTTATATCCACCAACCTGAGGTGCCACCACCAAGGCCAACTGACCCGGATTATCTACCCGTGGAGGGTGATCTTCTCTGCTCCATATGATGGGCTGTTCTGACCACCTCAAATAACAAGGGATTGCCGGCTCAACAGACTTGACGGCCCTCTTATGAACCTTCCGGTCATGTTTGCATAGGCTAGTGGTAAATACGTGATACTTCCCACCATTCAACTGGTTCGGGTTGCTTTGATAACCTGACTGCTGCTGCTGCTACTCTCCTTGACTAGACTGCTGTTGATTATAGCCTCCTTGACGCCCCTTGTCGGTGTCAAAACCGGCGGATCTCGGGTAGGGGGTCCCGAACTATGCGTCTAGGCGGATGGTAACAGGAGACAAGGGACACGATGTTTTTACCCAGGTTCGGGCCCTCTCGATGGAGGTAAAACCCTACTCCTGCTTGATTGATATTGATGATATGGGTAGTACAAGAGTGGATCTACCACGAGATCAAGGAGGCTAAACCCTAGAGGCTAGCCTATGGTATGATTGTTGTAATGGTTGTGTTGTCCTACGGACTAAAACCCTCCGGTTTATATAGACACCGGAGAGGGCTAGGGTTACACAGAGTCGGTTACAATGGTAGGAGATCTACATATCCGTATTGCCAAGCTTGCCTTCCACGCCAAGGAAAGTCCCATGCGAACACGGGACAAAGTCTTCAATCTTGTATCTTCATAGTCTTGGAGTCCGGCTGACGATGATAGTCCGGCTATCCGGACACCCCCTAGTCCAGGACTCCCTCAGTAGCCCCCGAACCAGGCTTCAATGACGATAAGTCCAGCGCGTATATAGTCTTCGGCGTTGCAAGGCGGGTTCTCCTTTAAGTTCCATGTACCTGCCGAACAGTGTCCGGCTTCCTTATCAATGTTGTGCTTCTTGGCTTCCACGCCCAATAATGGCCTTCTTCCATGCGTCGCACGAATGCGAAAAGCCAGGGTATCTTTTATGTTTTACCCCCTAGCTGTGCAAATAATCTGCCTATAAGAAAGGCAAGAATCCAAATCCAAATCACACCATCTTCCTTCCGCGAATACTCATCGGAGCGCTTCTGACCAAAAATCCATTCCATCGTGGACCGTCGACGCGGCTCCTCCTCTCGTGCTCCCAGCCCTCTGCCAGGAGATTGGAGGAGATGTTCTGTCCCGCACAACGAGCTGGTGACGCTCCAAGTGGAGGGATATCTCCCTCTGGCCTTCATGGTCCCGGTTCAAGCCGGGCTGGCTACCTATCAAGGTGGGAAGCAAGCGGAGGCTACCCCAAGTCCCAACAAAGGGGAGCGGGTATGCTTCGTCCCCTATCTGATAAGGGGGCTCGGATTTCCTATACATCCGTTTCTCCGCGGGCTCCTGGAGTTCTACGGACTCCAGCTCCACCACCTCACGCCCGCCTCTATTCTGCATATCGCGGGTTACGTAGCTCTTTGCGAGCTATTTTTGGGCGTCGAGCCCCATTTTGCGCTGTGGAAGAGGTTGTTCTGCCTTGTACCCCGTTCTCACGAGGGGTCCATATATCAAGTGGGCGGTGCCGAAATATGGCGCATCGCCGGGACCGGATATCCATCTGGAACCCCTAAGAAGGCGTCCGAAGACTGGCCTTCAGAATGGTTTTATGTGGAAGACGCTCCGCTGCCGGACCCTTTTCGGATCGGCCTCCCAGAGTTCAGTAATGCTCCTCTGAAGAAACGCCTGAGCTGGCGCCCACGGAGCCCCCAGCTGGAGGAAGACAAGAGCGTCCATTATTTGATGGGCCGGATAAGGTTACTGGCCCATTCCGGATTGACCATGATTGGAGTCATGGCAACGTGCATTATGCGAGGGGTGCAGCCGCTGCAATACAGGGGCCACCCTATGTGGGACTTCAACAGGGAGGACGATGCCACTCGTCATGGCCGCAAAGGGCCGGGATCGGCCGAAGACCTGGTGAAGATCCTGTCCGGCCTGTACAAAAGGGAGAAGGAGGATTTCCTCCAGACGAGCCCGTTGAATGGGTTCTCCATGAACAACCCTCGGCGTTGGGTAAGCGAACACTTTGTGTGTCCGATTCATGCTTTCAAAGTTTAAGTTTCTTACATTTATGCTTTCGATGCAGGAGCTGCATCGGGTTGTGGAGGGCATGCATAGTCCGGCCCCGCAACCCGAGGATCCAGAGAGATCCCAAGATCCGGCCTCCGAAGAGGACCCAAACATAAAGGTGGAGCTAATCGACGGGGTGTTCCACCAACTCAGCATGGATAATGCTTTAGTCGCCATCACGGCTGACTACCCCGGCCTATATCCGGCTTCCCAGGTGATTGTGACCGAAGTCCTGACACCATCATTCCGTCCCTGTGCATATCTGACTACCATATATAATGGCGTCTCGCAGGGGGTACCTTCAAGGACAGAAGCCGAACCCGCGACAGCTGATCAACAAGGGTCAGTCCGGCCCAGCAGACGGAAGCGGAGTGCGGCGCGGATCGAAACGTCGCTGCAACGGTATAGCTTGCGGTTGTATTTTAGGACAAAGTTCCTAGGAAGTGTTTGAATGCTCATGACCTTTGCAGGAGAAAGAGCGCCCGCCGGACTGCGGGCGTAGAGGTTGCCAACCCAGCCTCTACTAGCCAGGCTCCAACACCTGGTCTGGAGGGGGAGGCGAGCGCAAGGCGCGAGCCGGATACTCCTCCAACGGAGGATACCGACAGACTGTCCGCCACCAAGTCTGAGGTGGAGAGCGCCATGAACCACAGGCGCCGTCGGACAGTTTTTCGTGATGCGTGCTTCTCCCCTGAGGCGTTGAATGCCTTTAACGCGGGGGATGCGCACCTCCGTGCTGCTCAAGATGGTTTGACCAGAGCCACGGAGCAGTATGTAAAAGACATACGGGTAAGAGAATTTAATAGTTGTATATGCCAGTAGCCCCGAGACTTGAAGTAGTTATATTAACTGATTTAAGGATCATTTGACATGCAGGATCTTACAGAGAAGAATACCCAACTGTCTCAGGAGCTGCAAGAGTGTAAGGCCCAACTTGAGGCCGCACTTGCTGCCGCACGAGGAAACACAGGGACCCCTCCTGGTAACACATTATTTTAAAAAGATAAGTGGTGTGCGGCGTGCGTGCAAGTCTAACAATGACATTGCAGGTGCTGCCAGATAGGATCCGGACAGGCAAGAACTACTGCGCCAGCTGAAGGCCGGCGACAGGGTGCTGACGAGGGTGCAGCAGGAAAGTAACAAGCTTCAGGATGCCCACGCCCAGCTTGGAGAAGAGCTGAAAGGTGTACGGGCCGAGCTGTCTGGCTCCGTGAAGGAGAATCAGCGGCTTCATCGCGGCATCTATAGTAAGTGCTTGAGCGAACTCCTTTGAAAAGAAGAGTTCGGCGAGGAAGTCAATTGACAAAAATATGTCTGTAGGTGTACTCACAGGTCGCCCTGCGGAGGAGATGCCCGTATCAACGGGTGATCAACTTCCCGAGCTGGTGCAACTGCTCAAACGAGTTCGGCAGGCAATGAGTGGCGTCGTCCAGGCTTTATGGCCATCCCTCTCCCTACCCGAGGGCCTTGGAGAGCTTGCGGAGAAGCTTCAGGGAGTGCGGCAGCGCTTCCGTTTATGGAAGATTTCGGCCTGCCGCCAGGGTGCCAGGGAGGCCTGGGCCATGGTGAAGACGCGGTACAAGAAGGCGGATCCCAACCACATGGCCGAGGTCGGACCTGTGGGGCCCGATGGGAAGGAGATCCCTGTGAGTTTAGTGTACGGCCAAGTAGAGTTGGCCACTAAATTTTCCCAATGGAACTGTAAATTAGACAGCCTGTTAGACGGGATTGAGGAAGAATACAGTCAGTCGATTTGACAATGTATTTTAAAATGACATGTAAAATGCCTTCTAGCCGGATTGTAGATCGTTTGTCTTTGCCGACCTTTTCGCTTCAACCTCGGGACCCTAGAGTCTGGAGTGTGTCCTAATACCTTCTCGGTTAAGAAACAACCGGGGCATGCATGGAGACCAGGCGTAGGGGTCATTAGTGCTTTATCAGACAAGTGCCCAACTAGTTATGTTATATTACATGGTTAGTAAGAAACATCTTCCAGGGAGAATAGCTCCGTTAAGGGTTCCTTTCCCTGGGAGGCATGCCCTAAAGTGCATGTCCGGACTGTAAAAAGAGCAGGAAAACATCTGGGGGCAGATAAATAAATAGGTAAAAAATCATCTTTCAAGTCACCGAGCGAATATTCCCTTAAGAACGCTAGCTTTCGGCTTCACCCAGTCTGAGGTACACATCCGGCTGACCCGGCAGTAACAATCGCAGAGGTGCTCCCTTTACCTCCTTGCCGAACAATCGGGAACGTAGGGGTAAGCACAGGAGCCAGGCAACCCAGCTTGGCCAAAACTTAAGTCATATCGATGCATATAATGGTGAATAAAAGGTACACGTGGAAGTTTGACACGTGTGCTGGGCATGAAGCCCTTATAATTAAGCTTCTGGTAAAGAAGCCCCCAGGTATAATGAGTGCGGATAGCTCATCAATTGTGTGCGAACAATGTGCAAGTAGGCCTTTTAGGGCTTTTATGAATAGGGGTGAGAGAAAAAAGAGAAACAGAAGATAGCTGAAGTGTAAAAATTTGGACGGGGGGAGGGGACGACCTCTTAGTCCGGCACTAGGCATAGAATCTTCGGAGGTGGGCTGCGTTCCATGGGTTCGGCTCGAGTCGGTTGTCCGACGCATTTCGCAGACGGTACGCCCCGCCGGTCAAGACTTGATCGATAATGAAGGGGCCTTCCCATTTGGGCTTGAGCTTGTCCTTTTTCTTGTCCGGCAGGCATAGAACTAGTTCGCCAACATTGTAAGTCTTAGCCCATACTTCTCTGCTTTGGTATCTTCGAGCCTGCTACTGATAGAATGCGGAACGAGCCTTGGCGACGTCGCGTTCTTCCTCCAATGAGTCCAAGCTGTCCTGCCGATCCAACTCGGCTTCTCTTTCTTCGTACATGCGCACTCGAGGTGAGTCATGAATGATGTCGCAGGGCAGAACTGCCTCTGCGCTGTATACCATAAAAAATGGTGTGAATCCGGTAGTACGGTTGGGCGTTGTCTGCAGCCCCCAGAGTATGGAGTCGAGCTCCTCTACCCAGTGCGTGTTCGATTTCGTCAGGGACCGCACTAGCCTGGGTTTGATGCCGCTCATTATTAGACCATTTGCTCGCTCCACTTGACTGTTGGTTTGAGGATGATAGACTGAAGCGTAATTGAGCTTAATGCCCATATTTTTGCACCATGATTTAACCTCGTCGGTGGTGAAGTTCGTGCCGTTATCGGTAATGATGCTGTGGGGGACACCATATCGGTGTACAACCCCGGATATGAAGTCTATCACTGGTCCGGACTCTGCCGTTTTAACTGGCTTGGCCTCTATCCATTTGGTGAATTTTTCCACCATGACCAATAGGTACCTTTGCTTGTGGGTTCCCCCTTTAAGGGGTCCAACCATGTCAAGCCCCCAGACCGCGAACGTCCAGGTAATGGGTATAGTTTTGAGGGCGGTGGGTGGCATATGGCTCTGATTAGCAAAGAGCTGACAACCGACGCATCTTTGGACTAAGTCCTGGGCGTCTGCCCGGGCCGTTGGCCAATAAAATCCTGTACGGAATGCCTTTTCTACAAGGGCCCGAGCTGCGGCGTGGTGTCCGCCTAGTCCGGCATGAATTTCAACCAGAAGGTTTTTCCCTTCCTCTTCGGAGATACACCTTTGAAGGACTCCAGTTGTGCTTTTCTTATAGAGTTCTCCCTCATGGACCTTGTAGGCTTTAGATCGCCGAAGTATGCAGCGGGCCTCATTTTGGTCTTCGGGGAGTTCCTGCCTAAGCAAGTAGGCTAGGAATGGCTCTATCCACGGGGCGATTACTGCCATTATTTCGTGGGCTGAAGATGTTATTTCATCGGCTGAATCACCGATTAAGTCAGATTGTTCTGTGTCGGTTGGTGCGGCTGCTTCCGGTTTGTTATTTCCGGACTCCTCTTCCCATAGTACTGATGGCTTAAAGAGACGTTCCAGGAAGATGTTTGGAGGGACAGCGTCATGTTTTGCGCCGATGCGTGCCAATACGTCGGCTGCTTGGTTATTATCCCGGGCTACGTGGTGGAATTCAAGTCCTTCGAACCGAGCTGACATTTTTAGGACAGCGTTATGATATGCTGCCATTTTAGGATCCTTGGCATCAAAGTCTCCATTTACTTGGGATCCCAAGGTTTGAATCCCCGCGCACCTCTAGGCGTTGAATGCCCATGGAGATTGCCATCCAGAGGCCATGTAAAAGGGCCTCGTATTCGGCTGCATTGTTGGAGTCCGTGTACATTATCTGAAGTACGTATTGGACTGTGTCCCCGGTTGGGGACGTCAATACGACACCAGCCCCCAATCCGGCCAACATTTTAGAGCCGTCGAAGTGCATAATCCAATTGGAGTATGCGCCGTACTCTTTAGGGAGTTCGGCTTCGGTCCATTCAGCAACAAAGTCAGCCAAGACTTGTGACTTTATAGCTCGCCGAGGTTTGTAAGTTATATCGAATGGTAAGAGCTCAATGGCCCATTTTGCAATCCTGCCCGTCGCGTCGCGGTTGTTTATAATGTCGTTGAGGGGTACTTTGGAGGCCACTGTTATCGAACACTCTTGAAAGTAGTGTCAGAGCTTCCGGGATGCCATGAACACCGCATACGCTATCTTTTGATAGTGCGGGTAACGGGATTTGCAAGGAGTTAAGACAGTGGATACGTAGTACACTGGTTTTTGAAGAGGGAATTTGTGCCCTTCTGTCTCTCGTTCGACGACGAGTACCACGCTCACAACTTGATGTGTTGCCGCGATGTATAACAACATTGGTTCGCGCTGGTTAGGCGCAGCCAGGACCGGATTTGTTGCCAATATGGCTTTTATTTCTTCGAGTCCGGCAGTGGCAGCATCCATCCACTCGAAGTGTTCGGTGCGCCTGAGGAGGCGATAGAGGGGCAATGCCTTTTCTCCCAAACAGGAGATAAAACGGCTTAGAGCTGCCACACATCCAGTCAATTTTTGTATTTGTTTGAGGTCTTTTGGAATATCTAGGTGTGACAGAGCTCGGATCTTGGCTGGGTTTGCTTCAATTCCTCTACTGGATACAATGAAGCCCAGGAGCTTTCCGGTTGGTACGCCAAAAACGCATTTTTCCGGATTCAGCTTGATGTCATATGCTCGGAGGTTGTCGAATGTTAGCCTCAAATCATCTACTAGAGTCTCGACGTGTTTGGTTTTGACGACTACGTCGTCTACGTATGCCTCTACTGTTTTGCCGATCTGGGTAGTCAGACATGTCTGAATCATGCGCTGATATGTTGCGCCGGCGTTTTTGAGTCCGAAGGGCATCGTGTTGAAGCAGAATGGTCCATATGGAGTGATGAATGACGTTGCGGCTTGGTCTGCTTCCGCCATTTTGATTTGTTGGTAGCCAGAATATGCGTCAAGGAAGCACAATGAATCGTGCCCTGCAGTAGCATCGATTATTTTGTCGATGCGGGGGAGGGGGAAGGGATCCTTTGGGCAGGCCTTGTTGAGGTCTTTAAAATCGACACATAGGCGCCAGGATTTATCCTTCTTTGGTACCATTACCAAATTTGCTAGCCAATCCGGATGTTTGATGTCTCTGATGAATCCGGCTTCCAATAGTTTGGCTAGCTCTTCTCCCAATGCCTGTATTTTGGGTTTGGAAAATCGTCGAAGAGCCTGTTTGACTGGCTTGAATCCTTTTAGGATGTTTAAGCTGTGTTCTGCCAATCTGCGTGGGATTCCTGGCATATCTGAAGGGTGCCAGGTGAAGATGTCCCAATTTTCCCGAAGGAATTCTCGTAGTGCGGCATCTACATCAGGGTTCAACTGTGCCCCGATGGAGGCCGTCTTTGTTGGGTCCGTTGGGTGGACCTGAAATTTGACTATTTCGTCTGCTGGTTTAAAAGAGGTGGACTTGGATCTCTTATCGAGTATCACATCGTCCCTATTCACCGTAGAGCGCAGCGCAGTGAGTTCTTCTGCCGCTAGGGCTTCGGATAGTGCCTCCAGGGCTAATGCGGCTGTCTTGTTTTCGGCGCAGAGTGCTATGTCCGGATCACTAACGAGAGTGATTATTCCGCCGGGCCCGGGCATTTTAAGCTTCATGTACCCGTAATGGGGTATGGCTTGAAAAATTGTGAATGCCTCTCGTCCTAATATAGCGTGTTATCCGCTGCTGAACGGGGCCACTTGGAACATGACTTCTTCGGACCTGTAATTGTCCGGCGAGCCGAACACCACATCGAGTGTGATTTTTCCGGTGCAGCGCGCTTCCCGGCTAGGGATTATTCCTCTGAAGGTTGTGCTGCTTCGCTCAATGCGGCTCCAGTCTATTTCCATTTTTTGAAGAGTTTCCTCGTAAATGAGGTTTAGTCCGCTGCCGCCATCCATGAGTACCTTGGTAAGACGAAAGCCATCCACTATCAGACTGAGGACCAATGCGGCTGGTGCTCGGGCTGTTCGGAATTTAGGTTTGTCGCTGGCGTTGAAGGTGATGGCCGTGTCGCTCCATGGATTAGTTGTTGCTACTTGGTAGACTTCGGCGAGGCTGCGGATTGTTCGTTTCCGCATATTATTTGATGCGAAAGTCTCAAAGACTGTTGATACCGTACTGGTATTGTTGGAGTGGTTTTCCGGGGCTAGAAGCTCCTCGCCACTTTTGGCCACCTGCCGCAGTATCCAACATGCTCGAAGGCTATGTGTTGGGGTGGCGCCTTCTGTACTGTGAATTTTACAGGGTCCACTGAGCCATCCCTCCAGTACGGTTCCGTGCCCTTTATGGGGTTTTTGCTTTTTGGTTTTTGTACCTGGTGCTTGAGTGTAATGCACCCTTTTGTTGCGGACTAGGGTTGTATCCGGGGCCGGATTGTCCCAAAACTTAGTTTCGGTTTTCCGGAAACTCTCCATCTCACAGTGCTTTCGTACTATGGACGCCAGGTCGGTGAAGCATGTAATTTCACAACGGCTGACGGCGTTCAAGATTCCCTTGTCCGTGCAATTATTGCAGAAAATTGAAATTGCATTTTCCTCTCGGCAGTCCTTTATCCTGTCCATGACCAAGAGGAATCTGGCCCAGTAATAATGTACTGTTTCAGCGGGCTCTTGCCGGATTAGAGATAGATCGCATATGTCTGGGCGGGTGGGTGGAATTAAGTCCGGAACCCTACCCATCTCGAGGCTCAAGGGCCGAGAAGTTTCCAAATTTGGAAGCTTGGATTGCTGGATGTTGTCCAATGAGTCCGGTCCGATGCCTGACTTTAGGTTCAGTGCTTGATCGAAGTCCGTCCCTCCGCGGGAATCCGTCATGGAGGGTTCGGGAGCCCGGACATGACTAGTTTTCAATACATGAGAAGAGTCGCCACGTTGTTCCTCTACCACTGCAACGTGGTGGGTGACCTGGGGAGAGTTAATCTCTCTCAGATCGGTTTTAAGCCCAACCTGATTGTAGTCTGTAGCGACTCCTAGGGCGGCAATGCGATCCAAGAGCTTGTTTACGGACGAGAGCTCTATTGGATCCAGCCGCTCGGCGAATTCCGAGCTGACGTGAAGATTGCTTTTGACGACCTGAGAGCTCATTGTCGAAGCAGTGGCCGAACAGGCGGTCATGAGAAAACCACCTAGCCGGATAGTTTGGCCGGCGAACAAGGCTCCTTTGGCGAAGATACCATCCTTGAAGACGGGAAGAGGCATCCTTCCTATCGGTGACGGCACAGAGGAACTCTCAATGAAAGCATCAATGTCGGTGTCAAAACGGGCGGATCTCGGGTAGGGGATCCCGAACTGTGCGTCTAGGCGGATGGTAACAGGAGACAAGGGACACGATGTTTTTACCCAGGTTCGGGCCCTCTCGATGGAGGTAAAACCCTACTCATGCTTGATTGATATTGATGATATGGGTAGTACAAGAGTGGATCTACCACGAGATCAAGGAGGCTAAACCCTAGAAGCTAGCCTATGGTATGATTGTTGTAATGGTTGTGTTGTCCTACGGACTAAAACCCTCCGGTTTATATAGACACCGGAGAGGGCTAGGGTTACACAGAGTCAGTTACAATGGAAGGAGATCTACATATCCGTATTGCCAAGCTTGCCTTCCACGCCAAGGAAAGTCCCATCCGGACACGGGACGAAGTCTTCAATCTTGTATCTTCATAGTCTTGGAGTCCGGCTGACGATGATAGTCCGGCTATCCGGACACCCCCTAGTCCAGGACTACCTCACCCCTGAAAGCCGGAACCTGAGCCATCACCCGGGCCATGGAAACTGCCAGCTCCTGAACCACCACCAGACCCATTATGTCCATCATAGGTGTTGGAATTCTTAAACGCCTTTATGATTGCGCAATCTTTCCAAAGGTGCATGGTGGGCCGCTCCCTGGTGCCGTGTCTCAGGCAGGGCTCATTGAGTAGCTGTTCAAGAGATGGGCCTGACCCGCCGGATCAAGGCGGTTTACCATTACGTCTCTGATTGTTACCTTGCGCATTGGCATTGGCCACAAACTCCGGGTTACTGTCTGCCTTACGCTTATTGCCGTTTTGATTTCCCGGGTTATGCTGCTGACCCTTTCCATTGTCGTTCTTCTTTCCCTTCCCGGTCTTCTCATCGTCAGATGTGGGATCCTTGGTACTATCAGAATCGACATACTTAACTAAAGCCGCCATCAGCGTACCCATATCCTTGCAGTCATGTTTAAGGCACCCTAGTTTCTGCCTCAGCGGCTCAAAGCTGCAATTCTTCCCCAACATAAGGACTGCAGAGTCGGCATCCATCTTGTCAGATGATTGACTTATCTCCTTGACCCGGCGTACCAATGGGTGGTGGATTCGCCCTCTCCCTGCTTACAATTCGTCAAGTCCACAATCGACATAGATTGCTTACAGGTGTCTTTGAAGTTCTGGATAAACCGGGCCTTTAACTCTTCCCATGAACCAATGGAATTGGGTGGCAAGCCCTTTAACCAAGACCGGGCTGTTCCATCTAACATCATGGTTAAATATTTAGCCATTGCCGCATCACTGACTTCCAACAGCTCCATGCCCATCTCATAACTCTCGATCCATGCTCCGGGCTGTAAGTCGGCCGTGTAATTCAGCACCTTTCGAGGTCCTTTGAAGTCCTTGGGCAGACGTACATTGCGCAAAGCCGGTACCAAACAAGGAACACCAACGGTTCTAGTGGCTACTCCCGCCTCAGCAGAAGTCATTGGATACTCCGGGATGTCCTGATAAACCGCCTATTGAGCCGCTGCCTGAGCTGCCCGTTCGTTCTCCGGACGTATTCGGTCTTGCACCGGGTGATAGCCACCGGGCTGGTTATGGCGTTGGGTGTTGCTTGACAAAGCTTTAGACTACATGTGCCTGTTGTAACTCGGGCTCCGGTTCTGGCGAGGCGGCGCTAACCAAGGCGGGGGAGTTGAATGAATTCTGTCACGGCTGTAAGAATAGGTCTCCTGCTGAGCTAAGGCCGTCTGAAGAAGTTCTCTGACTCTCCAGGTCTCCACTGTCGCCGGGTCATCACCGTCTATGGGAAGAGCTGCCAAACTTGTTGAATCTGCAATTAAGTTCTCCATGGGGTTGGAAAAGTGACCCGATGGAATTAGCACATAACACGGCGGTGGCATGCTCACGTGAGGCGGTACCATCTCCCGAGGCTGAGCCGGCCCTCCTGTTCTGGCTGTCATAAGCTGATTGGCCTCTGGCGGATTACTTGGGCCGGCTCCGGGTGTAGCAAAAAGAACCCGAGGGTCGTAATTCAGAGGTAAACGGGACCGGGTTTTCTGATGTCTCCTCCTCATTACCTCATTGGATGCGTTTAAGCTCATCGTGAGCTGGTAAGCCTTTGACTGCAACCGCTGTGCCCGGGCGTCGAGAGCCGCCCGCTCTATAGCTAGTCCAGTATCCTCAGCTGCCAAGGCCTCTTTGGCCTGAGCTATCTCCTCACGCACCTGTGCTACCGCCGCGTCATGCTCATCTTTGTCTGTAGGAATAACCGTTGCGGTTAATAGGGCCGTAAGCTTGTCCATGAGATCTATCAGCAACTGAGCCGGTGGGCGCACGGGGCCGCCTGCCCCGACTGCTCCTAACTTGGACGTTACTGTTGTAGCAGCAGTAGAGTTTGAGCCGGGCTGAGTCCCAACCATGAAGACTCCTGCCCATCTTGGCGGCTCACAGGGGTCTGAAATACTGATGCCATCGAAACAGCCCCCGAGCACACCATCTTGCACTTGGTACAACGAATCTGTTGAGCTGGCGGACGAATCACCGTCTGAGAGGATGGCCGTCTCACCCCTATCTTCAGATCCTTCAGAAAGTTCCTCTCCGTGGATGCAGCCCACGAAGGCACGCCTCATGACAGGTTGAGTCCGGGTCTTCCTCGCACGCTGAGCCGTCTCGACGAGGTCGGTGCAGCTGTCCAGCTCAGGGCCCGGGT
The DNA here is from genome assembly GCF_002162155.2 of Triticum dicoccoides. Classification (NCBI taxonomy): domain Eukaryota; kingdom Viridiplantae; phylum Streptophyta; class Magnoliopsida; order Poales; family Poaceae; genus Triticum; species Triticum dicoccoides. The sequence goes on along the minus strand of NC_041391.1, from coordinate 108,819,120 downwards.
CACCGATCCGGCCGATGAAGAAGTGGATTCCGCCGAAGGGGACCCGCTATCCGTACTCTATTGAGCCAGCATCGGGACCCCAGCCTTCGTCGTCAATGTAGATCTTGCCGCGACGACTCTTGGTCATCCGGCCCACCACGTATCCCTTGATCCCTTTGAAGTTGCCCTGCAAGAACTCAAATCCACCGTGCGCTGGCCCCACGGTGGGTGCCAACCAACTGTCGTGGAATTGTCACGTCAGATGTCCTCGTGAAAGGGCTTAGTTGTGGAGCCATCGCAACTAGGAAGCTTGAAGGGGTTAAATCGGGACAAAGGACACGAGAGGGTTTATACTAGTTCGGCCCGTTACGGTGAAGGTAAGGCCTACATCTAGCTGGGTTGGTATTGATGTTTCGATGACCAGGGAGCGAGATATGCTATGCCCGGCTCTCGATTAGTTGTTTCTTGCCCTAAGCCGCCAGCAGGTCGTCCCCTTATATACATGGGTTGACGCCCTGTGGCTTATAGAGTCCCGGCCGGCTTATAAACAGTGTCCGGCTCGGTGACTAGTTAAATCTACCTTATGTTACAAGTCATGCCATTATGACGGTTTACTACAATGGGCCTTAAGTCGCTTGTGGGCCTTTAAGCCCTTTATTGAACCGCCATCTTCATGCTTGGCCTTGGGCTTCTCTCTGGTGAATCCTTTTTGCGTAACCCGGCCCCTCTTGGGCGGCTTACACAAATAGTTATATCCCCAACATTAGGCCCCAGATTGATTTGAACCTGTTCATGTCAATCTTAAAATACCTTAACATATACTCAATCTTCTGTCCGTGCAAAAGTTTTCTTTTAACCCGCCATGACATCATCTCTTGGATCCGGGTTAAGCCGCTGTGACGTCACCGTATCTTTCAACCGATCTCTGTCTTTATTGACTGTTTCGAAAATCGAGGCGTCGGGGCCGCTGGATAATAATTCTTATCTCCTTGTTTCCCGCACCGTCTCAGTTATCCTCTCCTTATAAATAGGCGCGACCTAGATCTCCCATTCTCCTCCTTCCAGTCGTCTTCTTCCTCTTGCCTCTTCTCTGTCACTCGAGCTCCGCCGCCGCTGCCGCAGATCTCCCTGTCTTCATCGACTCAGGCCGCTGCATCAACCTGACTCTGACCAGAAATCGAAAGCGAACCTCCGCAGCTCGTCCGCATCCGTGAGTTCCTCCCCTTCCCTTTCTTTAGATCTGAATTGGAGCCCTGTTGAGTTCTTTGGTGTTCATCACTGCCCGACGCAAACCTTCGCTAGTTTGCACCTCCAATGCCCTGTTTAGATCGTAAAAACTATGTAGAACTGCTGCGGTAATTGTTTGTGTTTATCTTGCATAGAAACAGATCTCATTTCCCTTGTTTGGAGACCCTCTTCGAGTGCATGAACTTCTCTGCCCTGTTTTTAGGTCTAGAAAATTTGTGTTTCAGAGCAATAATTTGATCCAGAATAATAGCTGCCGTCTGGGAAACTTGTTTCTATCACCCGGAAAGCTTCTTCTGGTAAATGCCCTTAAACACAACTGTCCAAGTGTCCAGCTTAAATAAATGATACTAATCTTGTGAGCCTTACTTGCTTCTCACGACCTTAAGAATTTTGAACTACTCTTGATACTTGTAGCGGCTTAAATACTGTTGCACAGTCACCCTTATATCATTAGGCCCCTTCTTAAGCCACCACTTCAAATAATTTAAATATTTCTCCCGGGTTAAAGTTGAACCGGAAACTTCTTATTTTGTCGTAGGCCAACTGTTGTCATGGCACCTAAGGCGGCCAAAGCCCCTGTGACTTGCAATTGGGTTCCATCCACAGTTACCAAAAGCAAACTTGCTGAGTTTGTGAAGTCTGACCACCTGCCCAAAAAGGAGGTCATGTCTTATCGTGCCCCTGACTCGTCTGAAGAGAGGCCCCTCCCGGCTCAAAATTCTTCAGGGAAGTTTTGAATTTCTTTGATCTGAAACCTCAAGACATTGGACCCAATTCCGTGTCAAATCTTTGCAATTTCCAAGTCTTCTGCGAGGTGTACCTGGGAGAGGAGCCAAGTCTGCTGTTGTTCAGAGAACTTTTTTACTTGAACCGGCAGAATGAACGTGCCAACGGGCCTAGTCTTGAGCTTGGCGGCATCTCAATCCAGCGACGGAGAGATTGTCTTTTCCCTTATGCTGAGCTGCCGAGTCACCCGAAAGATTGGAACCAGACGTGGTTCTACTGTCAAGACACTTCACTGGCTGACGAAAGGCCTCTGCCCGGTTTTTGCACCCTGCGCCTTGAGTCCAACCATCCGCTGGCGGACAAGTTGACCGCTGTTGAGTGCCTGCCTCTCAACCCACCATCAGGAAAATCAAAGCTCTGTTGGGAAACGGGTTAAACGGCATCGATCTGGTCCGGGTCTGGGTCACATGGCGAATACTACCATTAAGCCGCCGCTCCGGCTTAATGTGTACTTACACAGGCGAGAAGGATGACCCAATGCGTCATAGTCCTGACGATTTACTAGATGATGTGGTAGATGCTACAACCCAGTCACTGTTGAAGGAGGGCACTGTGACTAGCAATGCCTTCGGCTCACTTCCCTTCTGCAAGAAGAACCCGGCCCCTGCAGTGAGTTACCAATCTTAATAAACCCTTTTTAACATGTTATACCTTCTTTGTACTTATGACTCCTTATCTTTTTCCACAGGCTGGTGATAATTTCTGGAAGGTCAAGTATGGCCATGAGGCTGCCAAACAGGCCAGGGCAGCCAAGAAAACCGAAAGGAAAGCCGCCAAGACGAGCACCTCAAAGAAGAAGAAACCCAACGCCTCTGATATGCTTAAATTGGATGACTCTTCTTCGGATGATGAATAAGTAATCTTTTGATTTTCTCAATTCCTTTGTCGTTACTTTACTGATATTCTATCCTTTCAGGAGGATATAGGGAACAGTCAAGCAATTGACGAAGAGGTAACTATAATCTCCTCCAACTCAGAGCCTTTGCCAAAGCAAAAAATCCAAAGGGTGACCCGGAAAGTAAGATTTTCACATCCTCTAGCTTACTAAGATCCTCAATTTCTATTGAAGCAACAACAGTTGGAGAACCGGAGGCAGACTCGGGCCAATCAAGACGCAGAACTCTCCTCCGGCTTACCCGATGTAACCAGGAAGCGTCGGACCGAGGTTATACCCGATTTACGTTCTGCTTTACCTTTGGCGGGTGAGGGAGTCCTGGACTAGGGGGTGTCCGGATAGCCGAACTATCATCTTTGGCCGGACTCCTAGACTATGAAGATACAAGATTGAAGACTTCGTCCCATGTCCGGATGAGACTTTCCTTGGCGTGGAAGGCAAGCTTGGCGATACGGATATTTAGATCTCCTACCATTGTAACCGACTCTGTGTAACCCTAGCCCTCTCCGGTGTCTATATAAAGCGAAGGGTTTTAGTCCGTAGGACGAACAACAATCATACCATTGGCTAGCTTCTAGGGTTTAGCCTCTTTGATCTCGTGGTAGATCTACTCTTATACTAGCCATATCATCAATATTAATCAAGCAGGAGTAGGGTTTTACCTCCACCGAGAGGGCCCGAACCTGGGTAAAAACATCGTGTCCCTTGTCTCCTGTTACCATCCGCCTAGACGCACAGTTCGGGACCCCCTACCCGAGATCCGCCGATTTTGACACCGACATTGGTGCTTTCATTGAGAGTTCCTCTGTGTCGTCACGCTTAGGCCCGATGTCTCCTTCGATCATCAACAATGATGTGGTCCAAGGTGAGACTTTTCTCCCCGGACAAATCTTCGTATTCGGCGGCTTTGCACTGCGGGCCAACTCGCTTGGCCATCTGGAGCAAATTGAAAGCTACGCCCCTGGCCATCAGGTCAGATTTGGAAGTTTGAACTATACGGCTGACGTCCGCGGAGACTTGAGCTTCGACGGGTTCGAGCCACAGCCAAGCGCGCCGCACTGTCACGATGGGCATGATCTAGCTCTGCTGCCGGACAGTGCCCTAGAGGCCGCACAAGTGTCGGCTCCGACCCTTAGCTCGGAGCCGACTGCGCCGATAAAGGACGGGTGGCTGGACACCGCCTCGGGGGCTGCTACCTCTACAGCGATAGAGCCGAATACCAACCCTGTCCTTTGTGAAGCTCGTGACTCCAAGGTGTCGGAATTCTCTCCGGACTCCGAACCTTCCGCGCCCCTGCCAATCAAATCCGATTGGGCGCCAATCATGGAGTTCACCACTGCAAACATCTTTCAGCACTCGCCCTTTGGCGACATCCTGAATTCACTGAAGTCTCTCTCTTTATCAGGAGAGCCCTGGCCGGACTATGGTCAGGACGGTTGGGATGCAGACGACGAAGAGATTTAAATCCCACCCACCACCCACTTCGTAGCCACTGTCGATGACTTAACCGACATGCTAGACTTCGACTCCGAAGACATCGATGGTATGGACGACGATGCAGGAGACGACCAAGAACCAGCGTCTACAGGGCACTGGAATGCCACATCATCATATGACATTTACATGGTGGACATCCCAAAGGATGGGAATGGTGATGGAACAACGGAGGACGACCCCTCCAAGAAATAGCCTAAGCGCCGGCGTCAGCGGCGCCGCTCTAAATCCCGCCACAACACAATGGAGATTCCGGCACCGGAGACAATAACACCCCGGACAGTGCCGAAGACAACCCCCTCCAGCAGGATTTAGCGCAGGAGGATGGAAAAGCCAGCCCTCATGAGAGAGCGGCAGATAGAGAGGTAGAGGACGATAATTATATGCCTCACTCCGAAGATGAGGCAAGCCTCGACGACGACGAATTTGTCATGCCTGAGGATCCCGTCGAACAAGAGCGTTTCAAACGCAGGCTTATGTCCACGACAAGCAGCCTCAAGAAAAGGCAGCAACAGCTTAGAGCTGACCAAGACTTGCTAGCCGACAGATGGACTGAAGTCCTTGTGGCCGAAGAGTACAAACTCGATCACCCCAACAAGAGCTACCCAAAACGCAGGCTGCTACCCCAATTAGAGGAAGAAGCACCCAAACCTACGTCACCAGCGCATGACGCGGCCGACCGGCCACCTCGTGGCCGCGACAGAGAGGCCTCTCGGCCCTACACTCAAGCCGCACCCCGACGCCGCTCAAAAAATACCAAGGCACGGGATATTGCGCCAGACCTGCGGGATATACTCGAGGACAAGGCAAGGCAAACAAGATCAATCTATGGATCGCATGGGCACCCCATGATACGTGATGATAACCGTCATGCCGGATACAGCAATTCCGACCGGGCTGAACACAACAGAGAAAGCTCATTTGAGCTGCGTCGTGATATAGCCCAATACAGAGGCGCCGAACACCCACTATGCTTCACAGAGGAAGTAATGGATCATCAAATCCCCGAGGGTTTCAAACCCGTAAACATTGAATCATACGACGGCACAACAGATCCTGTGGTTTGGATCGAGGACTATCTCCTTCACATCCACATGGCCCGCGGTGATGATCTACACACCATCAAATACCTCCCACTCAAGCTTAAAGGACCAACTCGGCATTGGCTCAACAGCTTGCCAGCAGAATCAATTGGTTGTTGGGAAGACCTGGAAGCCGCATTCCTTGATAACTTCCAGGGCACATATGTGCGACCACCAAATGCTGATGACCTAAGCCACATAATTCAGCAGCCAGATGAATCGGCCAGACAATTCTGGACACGGTTCCTAACCAAGAAAAATCAAATCGTCAACTGTCCAGATGCAGAGGCCCTTGCAGCCTTCAAACATAACATCCGCGACAAGTGGCTTGCCCGACACCTAGGACAGGAAAAGCCAAAATCCATGGCAGCCCTCACATCACTCATGACCCGCTTCTGCACGGAGGAGGACAGCTGGCTAGCTCGCAGTAACAACCTGACCAAAAGCCCTGGTAATTTGGATACCAAGGACACCAATGGCAGGTCGCGTCACAACAAGCACAAGCACCGCATTAATGGCGACAATACCGAGGATACGGCAGTCAATGCCGGATTCCGAGGCTCTAAATCCGGTCAGTGGAAAAAGCCATTCAAAAGAAATACTCCGGGCCCGTCCAATTTGGACCGAATACTCGATCGCTCGTGCCAGATACACAGCACCCCCGAAAAGCCAGCCAATCACACCAACAGGGATTGTTGGGTGTTCAAGCAGGCAGGCAAGTTAACTGCCGAAAACAATGACAAGGGGCTGCACAACGATGACGAGGAGGAGACCCGGCCTCCGAACAATAGAGGACAGAAGGGTTTCCCCCCATGAGTGCGGACGGTGAACAGGATATACGCAACCCACATACCCAAAAGGGAGCGGAAGCGTGCACTCAGGGACGTATATGCAATGGAGCCAGTCGCCCCAAAGTTCAATCCGTGGTCCTCCTGCCCGATCACTTTTGATCGAAGGGACCACCCCACTAGCATCCGCCATGGCGGATTCGCCGCATTGGTTCTAGACCCAATCATTGACGGATTTCACCTCACTAGAGTCCTGATGGACGGCGGCAGCAGCCTGAACCTGCTTTATCAGGATACAGTGTGCAATATGGGCATAGACCCCTCAAGGATTAAACCCACAAAGACGACCTTTAAAGGCGTCATACTAGGCGTAGAGGCCAACTGTACAAGCTCAGTTACAATTGAAGTGGTCTTCGGATCTGCGGATAACTTCCGAAGCAAGGAGTTAATCTTTGACATAGTCCCATTCCACAGCGGCTATCATGCACTGCTCGGACGAACCGCATTTGCGAAGTTCAAAGCGGTGCCGCACTACGCATACCTCAAGCTCAAGATGCCAGGCCCTCGAGGAGTCATCACGGTCAACGGAAGCACCGAACGCTCTCTCCGAACGGAGGAGCATACAACGGCTCTCACGGCGGAAGTACAAAGCAGCCTCTTAAGGCAATTCTCAAATCCGGCTGTTAAGCGGACGGACACCGTCAAGCGCGCCCGGAGTAACCTACAACAAGACCACCCGGCACGTTCCGAGCACGCATAGCAATGCGGCCCCAACCCCAGCCCTCGCGAAATCCCGAGACCAGTACCACGCGTACATAACTACACTATGGAGATACCATGGGCATAGGGGTAGGGGCACGACCAAGGCATGCCCGGAGAGCGGCTCGACCGCACCAGGGGCTCCCAATTGTGTCATTCTTTTTTTTCTTATCCGCAGGACTCCGTTCTCTAGAAGGCCTGTCCGGCAGTAGAATTGCCGAACTCATGATGCAACAGCCAGGGAGGCAGAAAAGCTACGTCAAGTGTCTAGGTGGTCTCTATTACGTGCAGTATACCTATTTTACATACCATCCCGCAGCCTACCCCTGGAGGGGGACATGTTAAATAGTCCCATCCCTTGCTTATCGCACTATTTGTATCGTTTTGCTTTCATTGCAGTATTTTTTGAATAAACAATGCATCGCTTTTTGCCTATTATTGCATTCCTTTTTCTATCTATACATGTTCACTTATGACATGTTGCACCCGTACGCTTTGGTACGGCCAAATACACCAGGGGCTTAAGTTCCCCAAAATATAGGTGTGATAAGTCTGAACACTTTCACAAGTGTAGCACCCTGAACTTATATAGCATTATATGCATCGGCTCTGAATCATGTCTTGGGTCAATAGTTGGGTTTGCCCGGCTCCCATGTTTTGGTACCTTACGTTCCGTTATATCGGCTAAGGTAGCGCTGGGAGAACCACTGCGATTGTGCCCCACTTGAGCTGGGTAGAGCACCTCAGTGGAGAAAGCTAAAACTGACCGTCATGATAGGGCGAGAGCCGGTCGCTGTTCGAGAGGTTTTTTCGAGTCCCTAAAGACTTATGCCGCTTAGAGCGAGGAGACGGCTTTGTCCGGCCCAGGCGTGGATAGCGCCCCGAATTCGGTCTTCCGAACACTAGGGGCTTCGCCGAAATTTAAAATTATAAATTCTATGGCTAAGTGGGAGTATTCAAGCATTATAAGTCCGGTTGCCTCGTTCGTTGTGTTCAGCGCCTCCCTCGAAGGACCCAAGAATGGGAACAAGAGCGCTCAAGTTTATCCCGAACACCCCAGCACTCGTGGCATGGGGGCTGAAGCCAACGACTTGCCATCTCTCAAAATTGATAAACGGCTGCACAGAAGGTAATATTTTAAATTAACAAGCGTTGCTTAGCGCATATGAACAAAGTTTTCAGCGCACAGGATAAAAATTGCGAGTCTACTAAAAAATTACATCTTTGGAGCATTCACCCGCTATAAGGCGGGCACCCTTCAGGACGTTCTCATAATACATCTCGGGCTTGCGATACTCCCTGCCCGGCGGTGGAGCGTCCGTCACAAGCTTCTCAGCGTCCATCTTGCCCTAGTGCACTTTAGCACGGGCAAGGGCCCTACGGGCACCTTCAATGCAAACGGAGCGCTTGCCGACTTCAATCCATGGACAGGCGTCCACCAGCCGCCGCACCAGCCCGAAGTAGCTCCCAGGCATGGCCTCCTTCGGCCATAGCCGAGCTATGAGGCCCTTCATGGCCTGTTCGGCCAACTTATGGAGCTCGACCAGCTGCTTCAGCTGGTCGCCCAAGGGCACCGGGTGTCCGGCCTCAGCATACTGAGACCAGAATACCTTCTCCGTCGAGCTCCCTTCCTCGGCCCGGTAGAATGCGGCAGTGTCGGACACACTGCGGGGCAGATCTGTGAATGCTCCTGGAGAGCTTCGGATTCGGGTAAGTAACAAGTAATTCACTTTCACGTGCTTGCTTTGCATGAAGAATGCCTTACCCGCCGCTATCTTCTTTATTGCCTCAATTTCCTGGAGGGCTTTTTGGGATTCGGCCTTAGCGGCTTTGGCACTCTCAAGAGCCGAGGGGAGCTCGGACTCTCGAGTAGTCTTCAAGTCACGCTCCAAACTCTCGTGTTTTTCCACGAGAGCCTGGAGCTCTTGCCGCACCTCCGCCACCCGCGCCTCCTGCTTCTCTCGCTCGGTGCGTTCCACGGCCGCATTGCTTTCGGCCTTGGACACCGCTTCCTTCAGGGTCGCCACCTCGTTCGTGGCCCCTGCAATACTCACGTTATTCCTGTCATTTTTTGCAACCAAATCCTTTCTATAAGGTATTACTTTAATAAGGTATTACTTACCTTCTTTGTCCTCGAGCTGCTTCTTGGCATGGCCGAGCTCGTTCTAGGACCGCTCGAGGCTCTGCTTCAATGCATTGACCTCTGCAGTCAGTGTGGCAGAGGTCAGCAGCACAGCCTGCATTCCCATATTGACATGCTTATGTTAGACTCCTGCGTATATCTTTTTAGATCCTCAGTTCGGCTTTTCTTTCCGAACACCAAACTAAGCATCAGGGGCTACTGTCTATGCGGTACTATTTTTACATATCCTAATTACATACCTCAAAGCCTGTTAGAAGGCTGGTACAGGCTTTAGTCATTCCGCTCTTGGCGGACTGAACTTTCTGGATCACCGCACTCATAACAGTGTGGTGCTCCTCGTCGATGGAGGCGCCGTTGAGCGCCTCCAGCAAATTATTCAGTGCCTCCGGTTGGATGAAGGTCACCGGTGTCGCAGTCTCGCCCTTCTTACGAAGGGGCCGCCCGCCGGACTCCGGAGCCACTAAGTGTTCCGGTGCGGAGTCCGGCCCAGGGCCAAACTCAGAACCCTTTGGGGGTTGATCCCCATCATGCCCAAAGTCCGGGAGGTTGCTTTGCGACACCTCCGGGACCTCCTCATCCTCCTGGCCAGGCCCCTTTTGGGACCCCACCTCGGTGTCATCAGCAGCGCGAGGAGAGGAGGCGGCCGGAAGTGAAGTACTATTCACATCCGACGGAGCCAGGGAGCCGCTCGTTGAAATATCGAGCCCGTCCTTGGGCGGGCTGCAGGGTTGTATTCGGCGTTAGGAGATTCTATGCGACAAACGAAATGCCTTCAATTATTCTGGTATCCGGACACTTATGATGTCACCAGGGGCTTGGTCCTTGGTGGCCACTCCTTTTCATCGTTGTCGGCGTTGGTGGAGTAGTCCGGCGGGAGGGTCCTTCCCTTCTTGGACCCTTTGGCCTCCCCCATTGGGGAAGCCTTCCTTTTCTTCTCTCCCCCCGCTTGGGGGAGAGGCCTCTTTTTTCTCCTCCTCGTCTTCGCAGGAGGAGTCCGCCTCGGAGTCATCAGAAGATGAGTCCGATAACACCTGGCGCCGGGAACTTCTTCGAGTTCCCGTGGCCTCCTTTTTGGCCTTCTTCTCCGGCACCACGTAAGGCGCCGGAGCCAGCTGCCCCGTTAATTGGGCGTCCGCTGGGTCTTCTGGCAAGGGAGCCGGACAGTTAACTTGCCCAGACGTCTTTTGCCAGGCCTGTCAAAGGTAAAGGGAGTTTAGATCCTGCATAGAGTCAAACTATGGGAAATAAGCGTCCTATAAAGGGTAAAATAGCTTACCTCGCCGGCTTGACGCTGCGAGCTGACTCCGCGATCTTCGGTAGCGGATGCGGGAGCCTCGGCGCCCTTGAACAACACCTTCCAGGCATCTTCGTACGTAGTGTCGAAGAGCCTGCTCAAGGTTTGGTGCTGTGCTGGATCAAACTCCCACAAATTGAAGGCCCGTTTCTAGCACGGGAGGATCCGGCGGATGAGCATGACCTGGACTACGTTGACAAGCTTGAGCTTGTTGTTCACCAAGGTTTGGATGCAGGATTGGAGTCCGGTTAGCTCCTCCGAATCACCCCATGATAGGCCATTCTCTTTCCAGGAGGTGAGCCGTGTGGGGATGCCAGATCTGAATTTGGGGGCCGCTGCCCATTTAGGGTCACGTGGCTCGGTGATGTAGAACCACCCCGATTGCCACCCCTTTAAGGTCTCCACAAAGGAGCCCTTGAGCCATAGGACATTGGGCATCTTGCCCACCATGGCACCTACGCACTCCGCTTGGCGGCCGCCCACTACCTTCGGCTTGACACTGAAGGTCTTCAGCCATAAGCCGAAGTGGGGCTGGATGCAGAGGAAGGCCTCGCACACGACGATGAACGTCGAGATGTTGAGGATGAAATTCGGGGCCAGATCGTGGAAATCCAGGCCATAGTAGAACATGAGCCCCCGGACAAATGGGTGAAGTGGAAAACCTAGTCCGCGAAGGAAATGGGTGAGGAACACCACCCTCTCATGGGGCCCAGGGGTGGGGATGAGCTGCCCCTTGTCGGGGAGCCGATGCGCGATGTCGCTGGACAAGTATCCGGCCTTTCGCAGCCTCTTGATGTGTCCCTCCGTGACGGAGGAGGCCATCCACTTACCTCCCGCTCCGGACATGGCTGGGGAAGGTTGAGGTGAGATGTGCGGACTTGGGCGCTGGAGCTCGAGTACGTGGAAATGGATAAGCAAAGGAGGAAGAAGGCGTAGGTAAAAAGGTGGATCCTTATCCCCTTATATGGACGGACGAAACTATGCGTCCCCACCAGCCTGGTAAAACTCGCTTATCTCCCAAGCGCCGTAATCAATGGTGCGGTTGGGTTACCCACGCCCGTATTGATGAGAATCCCGGAATAAGGGGACACGATCTCTCCTTTGACAGGACGTGCAAAGGAAACCACTTCGCTAAATGAACTGAGGTGGAACCGTAAAAACAATTCGAATAACGGCTTGGCTGTGGTGTGATGTCACACCACGAAATACGTCAGCAGATCTGTGTAAAGATTATTCTCTCTACGGTGGTATGTGGACCTTATTTTGCAGAGCCGGGCACTATCCTGGTGTTCAAAATCTTCTATGAAGTATTCAAAGGAGGAACCCGCCTTGCAATGCCGAAGACAATATGCGCGCCGGACTCGTCGTCATTGAAGCCTGGTTCAGGGGCTACTGAGGGAGTCCTGGACTAGGGGGTGTCCGGATAGCCGAACTATCATCTTTGGCCGGACTCCTAGACTATGAAGATACAAGATTGAAGACTTCATCCCGTGTCCGGATGGGACTTTCCTTGGCGTGGAAGACAAGCTTGGCGATACGGATATTTAGATCTCCTACCATTGTAACTGACTCTGTGTAACCCTAGCCCTCTCCGATGTCTATATAAACCGGAGGGTTTTAGTCCGTAGGACGAACAACAATCATACCATAGGCTAGCTTCTAGGGTTTAGCCTCTTTGATCTCGTGGTAGATCTACTCTTATACTACCCATATCATCAATATTAATCAAGCAGGAGTAGGGTTTTACGTCCACCGAGAGGGCCCGAAAATGGGTAAAAACGTCGTGTCCCTTGTCTCCTGTTATGATCTGCCTAGACGCACAGTTCGGGACCCCCTACCTGAGATCCGCCGGTTTGACACCGACAGCGGGTTTGATTCGCAAACCTCTCAATTCATCTGACTCCAATTATCAGGATACCTCTCCTTCTTCTGACAAGTCGATGCAACCAAACATGTCGGCTTTTAAAACGGCTCCCGGGTAATGTAACCTTTCTTAGTTTAAGTTCTTCCATACTTGCACTTTGATACTCATCCTTCTACCTTTATTAACAGTTGCCTGCAAGTGACGCCCAGCAAGAGGGCAAAGAAGAATAAGCCGTCCCATGACCCGGTGGTCACTGAACCGGCGTTTGACTCATCCGTTCCTGACAGCTCCACTTATCAGCCACCGCCTGAACCGGCTTCTGATATTATAGTGCCAACCTCTGACCCGCCTGCAGAAGATGTTGTCCACAACTCTGATAAGACGGAAATTCCTAGACCGGTCAAGACGACTGACCCGGAAGTTGAATTTCTGAAAAGTCAATATGTTGAACCGGGCCGGCCTACTGTTCTTGCCCAATGCACTGCCAAAGAGGAGTTTGCCCAACGTCGGAAAGCCAAACAGGACATCACTTATTATACTCACCTAAGCATTGGTGATATAGTCTCGGGCTATCTGAACCAAGTGCACAATAGTGGTGACCTGGAAATTGACATGGTGAAGAAAATACAGCACAAATCTGAGGTATAACTTATGCTTTTTTCCTGAACCTTACTTACTGTACCAGCCCCCAAGTCTATTGCTTATGAATGAATATGCTGTAGACTTAGAAATCTACTTACTGTTAGGTTGTCCGGTTTAAAGTGAATACATTTAACCCGGTGATAGCATGAGACTTTGAATTTGTGTTACACATTAGCCCCCAAGTGTCAAGTATCTTTACTTGTAAAGTGCTTGAGACTTAATATGTATGACTCAGTAGGAAAGGTTAAAAAATTCCCTAAGCATACATTAGCCCCCAAGTGCCTAGTATCTTTACTTGTAAAGTGTTTGGGACTTGAATGTTACCTTACCATGATTCTTACCATAACCTGATGTCAATACAGGCCACCATAAGTCAATTTGAGTCGGAGATTGCTGACCTGAAGAGTCAGCTAAAAACCCAAGAGCTTGAAACTCAGAAAGCCAACTCCAAGTTTGAATTCAGTGTCTCTAAACAAGAGAAGCTAAGGAAAAAATTTGAGTCAGAAAAGAAAATTTGGGCTGATGAGAGGGCTTCACTAGTGACTCGGGCCGAGGCGGCAGAAGCATCTCTTGCAGAGGCAACATCCGAACTGTCCGACTTAAAAGGCAGATATCCCAAATGGTCTCAGCCATCTTCGGTAAGTCACTCTAAAAAACCTTAAATATTGTAATCTTCCAAGGATTATTGTAATAGTTACCTCCGGCTTATTGTTATGCCTGTGAACATACAGGCCCTAGGAGTACCAACCTGAAGCAAAATATGTTGATCAAGCTTAAAGCGGTTTACAGCTTAGTGGAGCAGCTGTACTCCGGGTCACAACGTGCTTTGGCCATTGTGGCCTTATCAAATACCACTCCTCCCCTTCTACAAGATGTGTTGAAGCATCTCTCAGTGCTACCTCAACGAATTCAGGACTTAAGGCGGGCATCTGCAAGAGCCGGAGCCGTGGCCGCATTAAGTCGGGCAAGGGCATGGGTGCTAGAACTTGACTTGGCTGATCTCTCTCTCTCGGATATCCAAGCCTGAAGGAGGACGGCACTGCATTTGATGATCAAGACATCACTGCCTGTGTCAAAGTCGTACATCCCCTGGCGACCCTTATTGGGAATGATACTGATCTCAATAAGTATTCCCCGGGCTACGATAGCGAGAACCAGAGAATTCCCAATATTCCATATGACCAAGTCAGCCTGGTCCCTCCAACGCGTAAGCATACCTTTGCCCCTGAAGTGGACCCGGCCGGTTTAATAGATGATGAGGCTGAATTTGAAGCCTTGAGCGGCATTGACTAGGCCTCTTCCACCTTCCAGGACAAAGCAACCGACGAAGAGGCGGAGAAGGATAACCCGGAGTCTTCAAGCCCGCCGAAGGAATGAGCCGCCAGGCGTTTTATAACTTTGCCAAAGCAATTCTTCACTTATTCAAACTCGGGGAGTCTTGTAATAGGATAGAAAATACTTCTTAATGCTTGCCATGCCCTTGCGCATGCTTATGGTGCTTATTACTTTTGTAAGCTGCCATCACTATATTTCTCTAGTTTATGCTAACCATGTATTTCCTTGATATTTAACTTGCTTTGCCTTATCCTGCACATAAAACAAGCAAAATTTTCTGGGCGGTTTACTGCACCAGGGGTTTATAGAGTATTGATAACCTGGACATGACCCAAAAACATCATATATAGGCCGGTTCATGATTATTTAAAATATAATCACAACATCATACATGTGACCCTTTGGATAGTCTTCCCGGCTCATTTGATGCTTTACCTGGCACTTACGATCCTGGGGTGATCAATATTAAACCATAAGAATCAAGGACCATCTCCTTAAAAAGGTTTCAAGATATTTGAAGTAATTATAGGTATAAGCAATGTTCACAGGCTCCTGATTCGAATACGATCAGAAAACCGTCCCAAAGGGGTTAAGCTAAGATTCAGATACGATCATATAGCCCCCAGTGGCTTTGGCGATGCCGATCAAGTGGGTATCGACAGCTATGTTCTCTTTGGTTCGAATACGACCTATGTTCGAACAGGAAGCCCCCAAGTGAACATAAGAGTTGTTTAATGACGCTGATTCGAATATGATCCACGTCAGACCCAATGGGGTTAAGCTATGATTCAAATATGATCAAGAAGCCCCCAAATAGGTTTGGCAGTATGCCGATCAAGTGGGTATCGACTACAACCTATGTTTGAACAGGAAGCCCCCAAGTAACCATGGCTAGATTCAGATATGATCATAATCCAGTCCAAAGGGAAAGCCGGATTCAGATGTGATCAGCTCCCTGTTGGTTGTCTCCACTACCTGATAGAGAAGACACATAGAGTTTTGAGGGTAAAAAGGACGGAGGTCCTGCTTTATTTCTTTATATAATATATACATCATCAAAAAATATATACATCTTGAAAGCCGGTGGCTTAAGTATAATAAGGCCGGAGATGAGCTATATTCCACGGCCGGCTTAAGTGAGTCTTTGTGCTCTCGAATATCGATGAGGTAATATGACTCGTTGTGCAGATTCTTGCTGACCACAAAGGGCCCTTCCCATGGCGGGAATAGCTTGTGCATATTAGACTGATCTTGGATGAGCCGGAGCATCAAGTCGCCTTCCTGAAAGGTTCTGCTCCTAACCCCGCGGATGTGATAGCGACGCAGGTCTTGTTGATAAATCGCCGAGCGGGCTATTGCCAAGTCTCGCTCCTCATCTTGCAAGTCAAGTGCATTCTGACGAGCTTCTTCGTTGTCAGCCTCAACGTAAGCCGCCACGCGGGGTGAATCATGCCGGATGTCACTTGGCAGGACCGCCTCTGCACCATACACCATAAAGAAAGGTGTGTAGCCTGTAGATCTGTTAGGCGTAGTGTTGATGCTCCATAACACGGAAGGTAACTCCTCCACCCAACAACCCAGAGTCCGCTGTAAGGGGACTAAGAGCCGGGGCTTGATGCCTTTCAGGATCTCTTGATTAGCTCTTTCTGCTTGACCATTGGATTGAGGATGAGCAACAGCCGAAACATCAAGCCGGATATGTTCTCTTTGACAGAACACTTCCATGGCATCCCTGGAGAGATTAGTGCCATTATCAGTTATGATGCTATGTGGGAAACCAAAACGAAAGATCACCTTTTTCATGAATTGAACCGCCGTGGCTGCATCACACTTACTGACCGGCTCTGCCTCAACCCACTTTGTAAACTTGTCCACTGCCACCAGTAGATGTGTCTTTTTATCTTTAGACCTTTTGAAAGGTCCAACCATGTCAAGCCCCCAGACTGCAAACGGCCAAGTGATTGGGATCATCCTCAATTCTTGAGCCGGCACATGAGCTCGTCATGAGAACTTTTGACAACCGTCACATTTGCTGACTAGATCCTCCGCATCAGCATGAGCCGTCAGCCAATAGAAACCATGACGAAAAGCTTTGGCTACGAGAGATTTTGACCCGGCATGATGGCCACAATCCCCTTCATGGATCTCACGAAGTATTTCTTGGCCTTCTGTAGGGGACACACAACGTTGAAACGCCCCCGTGACACTTAGGTGATGTAACTCGCCGTTAACAATCGTCATATATTTGGAGCGCCTGATGATTTGTCTCGCCAAGGTCTCATCCTCAGGCAACTCACCCCGGGTCATATAAGCCAAATAGGGCACTGTCCAATCCGAGATAACGTGAAGAGCCGCCACCAGCCGTGCCTCCGGGTCTGTCACTGCTAGCTCTTCCTCGGTAGGCACCTTGACAGAAGGGTTATGTAAGACATCGAGAAAGGTGTTGGGCGGCACCGGCTTACGTTGGGATCCCAACCGGCTTAAAGCATCAGCCGCCTCATTCTTCCTTCAATCGATGTGCTCCACTTGATAACCCGTGAAGTGACCAGCCACAACATCTACTTCTCGATGATAAGCCGCCATAAGGGGATCCTTGGAATCCCACTTGCCTGACACTTGTTGAGCCACGAGATCTGAGTCACCTAGGCATCTTACCCGACTTAAGTTCATCTCCTTAGCCATCCGGTGCCCATGGAGTAAGGCCTCGTACTCAGTTGCATTGTTAGTACATGGAAACATAAGCCGGAGTACATAACAAAATTTGTCACCTCGAGGGGAGGTTAACACCACTCCAGCCCGCGAGCCTTCTAGCTGCCTGGACCCGTCAAAATGAATAGTCCAATATGTGTTATCCGGCTTCTCCTCAGGGGCCTGTAACTCTGTCCGATCATAGATAAAGTCCACCAAGGCCTGAGACTTAATAGCAGTACATGGCATATACTTCAAATCGTGAGGCCCAAGTTCAATGGCCCACTTGGCTACTCGTCCTATGGCCTCCCTGTTCTGAATGTTGTCTCCCAAAGGGGCAGAACTTACCACAGTTATAGGATGACTTTGAAAGTATTGTTTCAGTTTCCAATTGGCCATAAACACTCTGTAAGCGAGCTTCTGCCAGTGTGGATATACCTTTGCTTAGAATCAATGAGCACCTCACTGATGTAATAAACCGGCCATTGAACCGGACGCTCCACCACGATGGCAACGCTGACGGCTCGTGAATTGGCAGCCACGTATAGCAGCAACGACTCTTTATCAATGGGAGCCGCAAGAACCGGCGGTTCAGACAACTGTCTCTTCAAGTCTTCAAAGGCAGCATTAGCGGCATCACTCCAGACAAAAGTGTCTGTTTTCTTCATCATTTGATACAGCGGTAGGGCCTTCTCACCTAACCGGCTTATGAACCGGCTTAAAGCAGCAACGCGACCCGCCAATCGCTGAACATCATTGATGCACGCCGGTTTAGCCAGAGAGATAATTGCCTTAATCTTCTCTGGATTAGCTTCAACGTCTCTGTTTGATACCAGAAAACCCAAAAGCTTGCCTGCAGGTACACCAAATACACACTTGGCCGGGTTAAGCATCATTTTATAAACCCGGAGATTATCAAAGGTCTCTTTCAAATCGGATATTAAGGTTTCCTTTTCTCTGGACTTCACCACGATGTCATCTACATAAGCATGAACATTACGCCCGATTTGATCGTGTAGACAGTTCTGCACACATCTCTGATAAGTCGCCTGAGCACTCTTGAGTCCAAACAGCATTGATACATAACAGAAGGGGCCAAACGGAGTGATGAAAGCCGTCTTCTCATGGTCCTTAACTGCCATTTTGATCTGATGATAACCAGAGTAAGCATCCAAAAAGCTCAAACGCTCACAACCCGCCGTAGCTTCAATGATTTGATCAATACGGGGGAGAGCAAAGGGACCAGCCGGACAAGCCTTGTTTAAGTCCGTCTAGTCCACACACATCCGCCAGGTGCCGTTCTTCTTGAGGACATGCACCGGATTAGCCAACCACTCCGGGTGAAAAACTTCAATGATAAACCTGGCCGCTAAGAGCCGGGCGACTTCCTCTCCAATAGCTTTCCGTCTCTCTTCGTTAAAACACCGAAGAAACTGCCTGACTGACTTATACTTCGGATCAATATTGAGAGTGTGCTCAGCGAGTTCCCTCGATACACCCGGCATGTCAGAAGGTTTCCATGCAAAGATGTCCCGGTTCTCAAGGATGAACTCGATGAGCGCGCTTTCCTATTTGGGTTCCAAATTGCTGCTGATGCTGAACTGCTTAGAAGGGTCACCCGGGGTAAAATCCACAAGCTTTGTCTCAGCAGTTGATTTAAACTTCAACGCGGGGTCATGCTCTGTAGTTGGCTTCTTTAGGGAGGTCATATCCGCTGGGTCAACATTATCTTCATAAAATTTGAGCTCCTCCGCTGCACAGCCTGACTCAGCATAAGCCGCATCGCCTTCTTCACACTCCAACGCCACCTTTCGACTTCCATGCACAGTGATGGTGCCTTTGTGACCCGGCATCTTGAGCTGTAAATAGACATAACATGGCCGGGCCATAAATTTAGCATAAGCCGTCCGCCCGAACAGAGCATGATATGGGCTTCTGATTTTGACCACCTCAAACGTCAACTTCTCAGCTCTGGAGTCATATTCATCTCCGAAGGCCACCTCCAGCTCAATCTTGCCAACTAGGTAAGCCGACTTACCAGGGACCACTCCATGGAACACAGTGTTGGACGTCCTTAAATTTTTATCAGTTAACCCCATGCATCGAAAGGTCTCATAATAAAGGATATTGATTCTACTACCCCCGTCCATGAGTACCTTAGTGAATTTATATCCACCAACCTGAGGTGCCACCACCAAGGCCAACTGACCCGGATTATCTACCCGTGGAGGGTGATCTTCTCTGCTCCATATGATGGGCTGTTCTGACCACCTCAAATAACGAGGGATTGCCGGCTCAACAGAATTGACGGCCCTCTTATGAACCTTCTGGTCACGTTTGCATAGGCTAGTGGTAAATACGTGATACTGCCCACCATTCAACTGCTTCGGGTTGCTTTGATAACCCGACTGCTGCTGTTGCTGCTCTCCTTGACCAGACTGCTGTTGATTATAGCCTCCTTGACGTCCCTGAAAGCCGGAACCTGAGCCGCCACCCGGGCCATGGAAACCGCCAGCTCCTGAACCACCACCAGACCCATTATGGCCATCATAGGTGTTGGAATTCTTAAACGCCTTCATGATCGCGCAATCTTTCCACAGGTGCGTGGCGGGCCGCTCCCTGGTGCCGTGTCTCGGGCAGGGCTCATTGAGTAGTTGTTCAAGAGATGGGCCTAACCCACCGGATCGAGGCAGTTTACCCTTACGCCTCTGATTGTTACCTTGCGCATTGGCATTGGACACAAACTCCGGGTTACCGTCTGCCTTACACTTATTGCCATTTTGATTCCGCGGGTTATGCTGCTGACCCTTTCCATTGCCGTTCTTCTTTCCCTTCCCGGACTTCTCATCGTCAGACGTGGGATCCTTAGTACTATTAGAATCGGCATACTTAAGTAAAGCCACCATCAGTGTACCCATATCCTTGCAGTCACGTTTAAGGCGGCCCAGTTTCTGCCTCAGCGGCTCAAAGCTGCAATTCTTCCCGAACATAAGGACTGCAGAGCCGGCACCCATCTTGTCAGATGAATGAATTATCTCCTTTGACCCGGCGTACCCAATGGGTGGTGGATTCGCCCTCTCCCTTCTTACAATTCGGCAAGTCGACAATCGACATAGATTGCTTACAGGTGTCTTTGAAGTTCTGGATGAACCGGGCCTTTAACTCTTCCCATGAACCAATGGAATTGGGTGGCAAACCCTTTAACCAAGACCGGGCTGTTCCATCTAACATCATGGTGAAATATTTAGCCATCACCGCGTCACTGACTTCCAACAGCTCCATGGCCATCTCATAACTCTCGATCCATGCTCCGGGCTGTAAGTCAATCGTGTAATTCGGCACCTTTCAAGGTCCCTTGAAGTCCCTGGGCAGACGTACATTGCGCAAAGCCGGTACCAAACAAGGAACACCAACGGTTCTAGTGGCTACTCCCGCCTCAACAGAAGTCGTTGGATACTCCGGGATGTCCTGATAAGCCGCCTGTCGAGCCACTGCCTGAGCTGCCCGTTCGTTCTCCTGACGTATTTGGTCTTGCACCGGGTGATAGCCACCGGGCTGGTTATGGCGTTGGGCGTTGCTTGACAAAGCTTCAGACTCCATGTGCCTGCTGTAACTCGGGCTCCGGTTCTGGCGAGGCGGCGCTAACCAAGGTGGGGGAGTTGAATGAATTCTGTCCCGGCTGTAAGAATAGGTCTCCTGCTGAGCTAAGGTCGTCTAAAGAAGTTCTCTGACTCTCCGGGTCTCCACTGTCACTGGGTCATCACCGTCCATGGGAAGAGCCGCCAAACATGTTGAAGCATCAATTAAGTTCTCCATGGGGTTGGAAAAGTGACCCGGTGGAATTGGCACATAACGCCGCGGTGGCATGCTCACGTGAGGTTGTACCATCTCCCGAGGCTGAGCCGGCCCTCCTGTTCCGGCTTTCATAAGCTGATTGGCCTCTGGCGGATTACTTGGGCCGGCTCCGGGTGTAGCAAAAAGAACCCGAGGGTCATAATTCGGAGGTAAACGGGACTGGGTTTTCTGATGTCTCCTCCTCATTACCTCATTAGATGCGTTTAAGCTCATCGTGAGCTGCTAAGCCTCTGACTGCAATCGCTGTGCCCGGGCGTCGAGAGCCGCCCGATCTGTAGCTAGTCTAGTATCCTCAGCTGCCAAGGCCTCTTTGGCCTGAGCTATCTCCTCACGCACATGTGCTACCGCCGCGTCATGCTCATCTTTGTCTGCAGGAATAACCATTGCGGTTAATAGGGCCGTAAGCTTGTCCATGAGAACTATCAGCACCCGAGCCGGTGGGCTCACGGGGCCGCCTGCCCCGGCTGCTCCTAACCCGGACGTTACTGCCACAGCAGCTGTAGAGTTTGAGCCGGGCTGAGTTCCAGCCATGAAGACTCCTGCCCATCTTGGCGGCTCACAGGGGTCCGGAATACTGATGCCATCGGAACAGCCCCCGAGCACACCGTCTTGCACTTGGTACAACAAATCTGTTTAGCCGGCGGACGAATCACCGTCTGAGAGGACGGCCGTCTCACCCCTATCTTCAGATACTTCAGAAAGTTCCTCTCCGTGGATGCAGCCCACGAAGGCATGCCTCATGACAGGTTGAGTCTGGGTCTTCCTCGCATGCTGAGCCGTCTCGACGAGGTCGGTGCAGCTGTCCGGCTCAGGGCCCGGCTCACCGATCCAGCCGATGAAGAAGTGGATTCCTCCGAAGGGGACCCGCTATCCGTACTCAATTGAGCCATCGTCGGGACCCCAGCCTTCGTCGTCAATGTAGATCTTGCCGCGACGACTCTTGGTCATCCGGCCCACCACGTATCCCTTGAGCCTTTCGAAGTTGCCCTTCAAGAACTCAAATCCATCGTGCGCTGGCCCCACGGTGGGTGCCAACCAACTGTCGTGGAATTGTCACGTCAGATGTCCTCGTGAAAGGACTTAGTTGTGGATCCATCGCAACTAGGAAGCTTGAAGGGGTTAAATCGGGACAAAGGACACGAGAGGGTTTATACTAGTTCGGCCCCTTACGGTGAAGGTAAGGCCTATGTCTAGTTGGGTTGGTATTGATGTTTCGATGACCAGGGAGCGAGATACGCTATGCCCGGCTCTCGATGAGTTGTTTCTTGCCCTAAGCCGCCAGTAGGTCATCCCCTTACATACACGGGTTGACACCCTATGGCTTACAGAGTCCCGGCCGGCTTATAAACAGTGTCCGGCTCGGTGACTAGTTAAATCTACCTTATGTTACAAGTCATGCCATTACGGCGGTTTACTACAACGGGCCTTAAGTCGCCTGTGGGCTTTTAAGCCCTTTATTGGACCGCCATCTTCATGCTTGGCCTGGGGCTTCTCTCTGGTGAATCCTTTTTGCGTAACCCGGCCCCTCTTGGGCGGCTTACACAAATAGCTATATCCCCAACAGAAGGAGCTAGACCAATTCGGCCTCTTCATCTACAATGCCACCATGAAGCAGCTGGTGGACATGCCGAGGCATGAGTATTTCTCCTACCGCAGCAAGAAGACACAACAGGAGGCAGTGAGCAGGGCCAAGGTGCATGTTTTTGGAGCGGGATGGCCTCACGTGCCAGAACGCCGCCAAGGTGGACGCCGGGAACAAGGTGCTCTCTGTGCGGCAGCAGGGCAAGGCGCTCAAGGAGAAGGTCCAGGTCAAGGCGGAGGTGCAGGTGTTTGAGAACACTAGGAAGGCCGACAACGCCGCCTCAATGACCGACCTCGCCATGAAGGGGAAGGCTGGGACTAGCAGGCCAAGGTCGCCGAGGTTGAGGCCGCCAAGGCTGTCGCCATCCATGATGCCGAGCTACAGATGGAGGTTAAGACGAAAAACGTGCTCTGCCAAACTGACAAGCTCAAGGTCGAGTAGCTCAGCAAGTCCACAGTACACTACGACACACAAGTTGGTTATGCAATAAGCATGTATAAAAATATAGCACTAGGGACAAGAGAAATTCATACTTATTGACCTCAGCATTTTATATTTTGTAGGTTCAAGAATTGAACACGCTCTTCTACAGCTGGAAGAAGGCGGCGGATACGACATTGTATAAGGAGATGAAGGCAGCGGTGAGGTGAAGCAGCCGAGCAGAAACACATGCATGTCTCGATATGGGAGGAAAGGGATGGAGATAAGGTGAGGGTTAGCGGTGCAACATGCCACAAGAGGAAAGGGGTGAAGAGATGACCTTGAGGAGGGAAGTGAGCTCGGTCCATGGCATGGGTCAGAGTAGAGGAAGGTTGATCCATGGTTTGGCCAAATGGTGATGAGCGAGGGAGAAGTAGAAGGCCCCCTCTCATATCTTGGTGCGCGAGCAAGTCTGTTGAGGTGAAAGAGGCCTGTCATTCAGGATGGCGTTGGTGACCTTGGCGTGATATTGTTCGCCAGTCTCTCGATCCCCCCTTCACTAATTTGGTGAGAAGAGGGGAGGGATGAAAGGTTGGAGGGGTGGGAGATGAGGTCACCGATTCTGTTGGTTGTGGGGGTGAGTGCGGAGAGAGGAGAGTGAGCGACGCCGGTGAAGTCTATGGATCTAGAGAGGGAGGGGAACAAGAGAGTGAGTGGTGCGGAGAGGGAGTGGATAGAGTGCGGTCGTGCGGGAGAGGACAACAAGTCGTATAGGAGGGGTATAATGGGAATATCATAAAAATAAAGCTTTATTTATACCTGTACACTATATATATTCAGAATAGCATAAAATATTTTCTCAATAAATTACTTAAAAATATCCAAGAAATTACGGATGACCGACTATTATTTTATAAAGAGGAAATCTGTTCTTTGCTCGTGGAGAAATGTAACACAGTTTTTTATGGGCAATATACCACATACCCTAAATAGTAGATATTCGTGAGAATAACCATCAACATGTGATTTAGAGGTGAGCCTAAAATTGTTAAAATTGGGATGCCACTCAATCTACTAGAAACTGCTCATTTCTAGCATTTGTCCAATGAATTTCCATACCACCATCATAAAAAAATTATTCTAATATTTGTTTATATTAGAATACCTTTGTAGGTCATAAAAACTGAAGGATTTGATTGTGCTTTGGAGATGTCGGCTGACAAAGACCCTGATGTAACGATGATGGAGGGTGATGAAGTCATGTACCTAGGGTAGGGTCATGGACCTGTCCAAGGTACCCTCCCCAAGGACATCTTTAGAAGAAGCTACCTTCCAGTCGACCTAGAGGGATTCCACTCGACGGACTCGAAGACACTCGATCATGAAGACTCACTCGACCACCAGGAGATCAAGAGCCACTCTGTATCCAAACGGTATGTAATTAAGTAGTCTTTATGGCCATGATGACACTTTATGTAAGGCGTTACCAGTAACGCCAGGCCTTAATGTACTTTAAACCCTCCGCTATGTGGGCTGGCTGGGGTCCTGGCAGGCACTATATAAGCCACCCCCTCCACTGGCAGAAGGGTTCGCACCCCTGTAACTCATACGCATATAATCCAGTCGACCGCCTCCGGGCTCCGAGACGTAGGGCTGTTACTTCCTCCAAGAAGGGCCTGAACTTATAAATCCCTTGCGTATACAACTACTCCATAGCTAGGATCTTGCCTCCCCATACCTACCCCCTATTGTACTGTCAGTCTTAGTACCACGACAGTTGGCGCCCACCGTGGGGCAGGTGTCTTAGCGACTTATAGGAGAAGTTGCAATTGTTCTGATCGCCTTCATCATGGTTTCTGGCGGTGTTCTGGTCGAGGGCCGCGAGATCCATCTCGGCGCGCTCACGTTCATCGCCGACGACTCTGCTGGGCTCTAGGAGGCTCCACTCGATATCGACGCGCTTCCTGTCTGCGGGGCAACGCACTTTCGCGCGTGTGTCCGCGGCGTCCTGCTGCGGCAACCGTCGGCTCCGTATCGGTCGACCCCTGTGTCATCCTTTCTCCCTATCTCCCGCCAGCGCAAGCGCTCTGGTCGGTCGAGGCTTCAGCGGTGGGTGAGACATGCAGTGGCTCGCCAATCAGCCACCACCCAAGTCGCGGCGATCGAGCCCGACGAATCTCTCTATGGCTTGTTCGATCTGTCGACTGGCTCCGTAGAGACTGCATCCGAGTGCGACAACAGTGATCCTGCGGTGGAGGTCCTGATGGTCAATGGACCGCGTAGTCCTCCCGGCTTCCCCACCACCAATGGAGGGGACGGCGGAGGCGACCCAACGCAGGCCCACGAGGAGTATCTACCAGAGCCACTCCTCTGCAAAGGGAAGATCTTCGCCGCCGGAACATGGATGCTCTACATACTCCTATCGTAGGAGAAACCCCCGAGGCTCATGCCTTGGAGGATGCGCGTTTGGCCAACTTGGCTGAGCGCACTCGACTGGAAAACCTCCAGCAAGCACTCGACGAACGCGCGTGGCAACGAGTACCCGACTCCAGTCGACGTCAACTCTTTCCGCAACCGACTCAGGTATATCGAACCCCAATTCAGAATCTAGCAGCTGCAGCCCGTATAGCAGAGTCAATTCAGCCCTCTCAGTTAGAGGCTGGCAAAGGCTTGATGCAGATCAGAGATTTGCTCCAGGCAGCAGGAGATCAGAATTCAGCCGTGTCACAATCACGCAATAGGATTCACAGTCGATCCGTCGTTGCGAATACAATCCAGTTGGCTCATTGCCCAAGATCGCCTTCGCGGCGTGAGGGACGTGGGGGTCGACATGATCAGTATGATGACCGATTCGATCGCGATGATAGGCGTCGAGTGCCCACTCCTCCCCCAAGGGGTGGGTCTTACGCCCCTCGGCAGCAAGATGACAGACATCAGCATAGTGTTGGGTGGAGAGCTCCGGTCGACCCCAGGGAACCAGGCTTTGACGCGAGATCCATTATCGTGCAAGGTTTGGTCGACCGGAACAGGGCTCACCGAGAGGGTCACGACAGAGATGTGCCCACCAGCAGCCGAGTTCATGTTTCAGGACCAGAGTGTTTTAGCAGAGCCATCAGAGCCGCGGTGATCCCTCCCAACTTCAGGTTGGCGACTGGGGTGAGTAAGTTCACTGGTGAGTCCAAGCCCGATACTTGGCTTGAGGACTACCGAGTGGCTGTGCAGATTGGCGGTGCCAATAGTGAGGTAGCCATGAAGCACCTACCGCTTATGTTGGTGTGTTCGGCCAGAGCCTGGTTGAATCAGTTGGCTCCTAGAAGCATTTACACTTGGGAAGATCTTGCCCGAGTGTTCGTCGGGAAGTTTGAGGGAACTTGCAAGCGACCAGCAAGATTGACAGAGCTGCAGGTCTGCGTGCAGAAGTTGATGAATGAGACCCTGAGAGATTACATCCAGAGGTGGATCACATTGCATCATACGGTGGAGAACGTATCTGATCATCAAGCAGTCTGTGCCTTCAAGGAAGGCATTAAGAACAGAGAGTTAAGTTTGAAGTTTGGTCGAACCGGATACATGACCCTGAGTCGAATGATGGAGATTGCCACCAAATACGCCAATGGTGAAGAAGAGGATCGACTCCGTAGTGGCAAGTACAAGCCGAGCCAGTCGGAGAAAGGAAACTCTAGTCGAAAGCAGAAGCGGAAAGTCGAGCCAACTGCTCCTGGAGAAGCCTTGGCCGTGACTCAGGGCAAGTTTAAAGGGAAGCCCAAAGGATCCTGGAACCTCAAGAAGGTGAAGGACAAGGAAGGAAACGACGTGATGGATTTGCCATGCCACATCCACACGAAGAAAGACGAAGAGGGTAACTTCATTTACCCGAAACATACAACTCACCAGTGCCGGCTCTTAATCCAGCAGTTTCAAGGAAAACAGCCCGAGGATAAGGAAAAAGAGTCGGACAAGGCTGAGGACAAAGAGGACAGTGATGAAGGTTACCCCCATGTCAATTCCACTCTGATGATTTTTGCTGATGTGGAGAGAAAAAGTCGACTGAAAGTTATCAACCGTGAGGTGAATATGGTTGCTCCGGCTACACCCAACTATCTGAAATGGTCTCAGACCGCCATTACATTCGACCAGTCTGATCACCCGACACACATAGCCACCCCTGGGAGGCAAGCTTTGGTGGCGACCCAGTCATCGAAGGTACCCGACTGACTAAGGTTCTGATGGATGGTGGCAGTGGATTGAATATATTGTATGCGGAGACGCTAAAGGGAATGGGCATTCCGATGTCCAGACTCAGTTCCAGCAACATGAGTGTCCATGGAGTAATTCCTGGAAAGAAGGCTGAGTCACTCGACCAAATAGCTCTTGATGTGGTTTTCGGCGATTCGAAGCATTTCCACAAAGAAAAGCTAACATTTGAAGTCGTGGATTTCCAGAGTGCTTATCATGCTATTCTGGGCAGGCCAGCTTATGCGCGGTTCATGGCTCGACCATGTTACGTATACCTCGAATTGAAGATGCCTGGTCCCAAAGGTGTGATCACCATCACTGGCAATCGGAAAAAGGCAGAAGAGTGCTTTCAGAAGGGCTCAAAGATTGCCGATGCTCAAATAACAGTGGTGGAGTTGCAAGAGTATCAGAAAAATGCAGATCCGAGTGATTTGTTGCGTGCCAAGAAGCCCGCCACAGAGTCAGCGTTCCAGTCATCTGGTGAGACGAAACCTGTTCACATTCACCCGACCGATCCTAATGCTGCTCCGACTCATATTTCCACAACACTCGACTCTAAATAGGAAGAAGCGCTCATCCAGTTCCTCCGTGAGAACTGGGACATCTTCGCATGGAAGCCTGCTGACATGCCGGGTGTTCCCAGGGGGCTGGCTAAGCATCGTTTACGAGTCGACCCAAAAGCAAAGCCTGTCAAAGAACATCTTCGATGGTCTGCCGTCCAGAAGAGAAAGGCCATTGGCTAGGAGGTGGCTCTGTTCTTGGCAGCCGAGTTTATCCGAGAGATTTACCACTCCGAGTGGCTCGCTAATGTTGTCATGGTCCCCAAGAAGGACAAGTCACTTCGCATGTGCATTGATTTCAAACATATCAATCGGTCTTGCCTAAAAGATCATTTTCCTCTCCCTCGCATTGCCCAAATTGTCGACTCGACTGCGGGATGTGAGAGATTGTCTTTTTTAGACGCCTATTCCGGGTACCATCAGATCCGTCTGTACAGACCCGAGGAGATCAAAACAGCTTTCATCACTCCATTCGGGTGCTTCTGCAATGTCACCATGCCATTCGGCCTCAAGAATGCCGGAGCCACGTTCATGAGGATGATTCAGAAGTGTTTACTCACTCAAATCAGTCGGAACGTGGAAGCGTACATGGATGATATTGTGGTCAAATCACGGAAGGGTTCCGACCTGTTGACTGACCTCGCTGAAACATTTGCCAATCTCAGGAGGTATGATATCAAGCTCAATCCATCTAAATGCACATTCGGGGTTCCTGGTGGAAAGTTACTCGGTTTTCTCGTTTCCGAACGAGGAATCGATGCTAACCCAGAAAAAGTTGGCACTATACTCCAAATGAAACGCCCTATGCGTGTGCACGATGTCCAGAAGCTTACTGGATGCTTGGCCGCGTTAAGTCAATTCATCTCTCGCCTTGGTGAAAAGGCATTGCCTCTTTACCGACTGATGAGGAAGTCAGACAAGTTAGAGTGGACACCAGAAGCTGATGCAGCGTTTGCCGACCTAAAAGCTCTGCTCTCCACCCAGCCGGTGCTTGCTGCTCCAATCAGCAAAGAGCCTTTGTTGCTCTACATTGCAGCCACAGGACAAGTCTTCAGTACAGTACTTACGGTCGAGCGGGAAGAAGAAGGGAAAGCCTTCAAAGTTCAACACCCAGTATATTATCTTTCCGAAGTATTGACCCTGTCGAAGCAAAGATACCCTCATTATCAGAAGCTCGTGTATGGGATCTACATGACCACGAAGAAGGTTGCTCATTATTTCTCTGATCATTCCATTACAGTCGTCAGCGACGCCCCACTGTCAGAGATTCTTCACAACAGAGATGCAACTGGTCGAGTGGTGAAATGGGTGATTGAACTCCTTCCCCTTGATATCAAGTTTGAGGCAAAGAAAGCCATTAAGTCCCAAGCAGTAGCAGATTTCCTTGCCGAGTGGATCGAACAACAGCAGCCGACTCAAGTTCACTCGGAGCACTGGACCATGTTCTTTGATGGCTCTAAGATGTTAAATGGTTCCGGTGCTGGGGTAGTATTGGTTTCCCCCCGAGGAGATAAGTTCAGGTATGTGCTCCAAGTCCACTTTGATTCCTCCAATAATGAAGCAGAATACGAGGCACTTTTGTATGGGTTGCGCATGGCCATTTCACTTGGCGTCTGTGGCCTTATGGTTTATGGCGACTCAGATTTGGTGGTCAATCAGGTGATGAAGGAGTGGGACGTTAGTAGCCCAGCCATGACTGGATACTGCAATGCAGTGAGAAAGCTTGAAAATAAATTTGAAGGGTTAGAGCTCCATCATATACCCCGACTGAAGAATCAAGCGGCTGATGATTTGGCGAAGATAGGTTCCAAGAGAGAAGCAATTCCCAGTGATGTGTTCTTGGAGCATATCCATACTCCGTCAGTTAAAGAAGATCCTTCTACCGAAGAAGCTCCGCAGCCTAAAAGTGTCACAGATCCGACTGAAGTTGAAATTCCAGCAGTGGTCGACCTGATCATGGAAGCGTTAGTGATCACTCCTGATTGGACAGTGCCATACATCGTGTATATCTTAACGAAAGAGCTCCCAGAGGATGAAGAAGAGGCTCGACAGATCGTTCGCCGGTCTAAGGCCTTTACCGTGATAAGGGGACAGTTGTATAGAGAAAGCGCGACTGGAGTTGGTCAGAAATGTATAATGCCAGAAGAAGGTCGGATAATCCTTGACGATATCCACCCGGGGACCTGTGGCCATCATGCGTCCTCTCAGACCATTTTGGCTAAAGCATACCGAGCGGGATTTTACTGGCCAAGAGCGAACGAAATGGCAAAGGAGATAGTCAACAAGTGTGAACGATGTCAATTTTACCCCAACATGTCACACAAGCCTGCTTCAGCCTTAAAGACCATTCCACTCGTCTGGCCTTTCGCTGTATGGGGATTGGATATGGTTGGACCACTGAGAACAGGCAGAAGTGGCTTCACCCATGTGCGGGTAGCAGTCGACATGTTCACCAAGTGGATTGAGGCTAAACCCATCAAGAATCTTGATGCCGGCACTGCTGTCAGCTTCATCAGGGAGTTGATATTCAGATATGGAGTTCCACACAGCATCATCACCGATAATGGGTCAAACTTCGATTCCGAGGAATTCAGGGCCTTCTACACATCTCAGGGCACAAGAGTCGACTATGCTTCAGTCGCTCACCCTCAGTCGAATGAACAGGCAGAACGAGCAAATGGTTTAATTCTCAAAGGGTTGAAACCCCGATTGATGTGCGATCTCAAGCACGCAGCTGGTGCATGGGTCGATGAACTTCCATCAGTACTTTGGGGATTAAGGACCACACCTAACCGGTCGACTGGGAGGACTCCGTTCTTCTTGGTCTATGGAGCTGAAGCAGTCCTGCCGAGTGACCTGCTTCACAACGCACCCCGAGTCAAACTCTACACCGAAGCTGAAGCAGAGCAAGCCCGGCAGGACGCAGTCGACCTTCTAGAAGAAGAAAGGGAGATGGCCTTGATCCGATCGACCATTTATCAGCAGGACTTCCATCGCTTCCATGCCAAAAATGTGAAGAGTTGAGCCTTCCAGGAAGGAGATTTGGTTCTCCGAGTGGATCAGCAGAAGCCACACAAGCTTGCTCCTACTTGGGAAGGTCCCTTCATCGTCACCAGGGTTCTCCACAATGGAGCATACCGCCTTTACAATGTCGAGAACCAGATTGATGAGCCCCGAGATTGGAACGCGGAGCTGCTCCGCCCCTTTTATACTTAAGTATGCACTCGGATGAGATGTAATAAAAGTACTTCTGTAGTTCATTTTTCAAGACAATAGTGTTATAATTTTCCTAGTGATTGTTGTTACTATTGTTCACATTAAGGTCCCCAAGTGGGTGGCTTAGCTGCGAATCCGTTTCGCCTAAGTTTGTCAAAAAAATCCTTGCCGAGTCGTGAGCCAGCCTCCCACTCGGGGGCTTAGCTACGAATCTGGTTTACCTAAGTTTAACAAAATCCTACCGAGTGGTGAGCCAGCCTCCCACTCGGGGGCTTAGCTGCAGTCCGAGTACTCGCCTAAGTTCAACAAAATCCTACCGAGTGGTAAGCCAGCCTCCCACTCGGAGGCTTAGCTGCAGTCCAAGTGCTCGCCTAAGTTTAAAGAAAATCCTGCTGAGTGGTGAGCCAGCCTCCCACTCGGGGGCTTAGCTGCAGCATAGCGCTCGCCTAAGTACAAATACAACGTGTGCTCCGCAAGCAGGACGAGGTGCAGGTCGACTGCTACCCTCCCCTTCCGAGCTACGCCACAAATACAACGTGCTCTCCGCAAGGAGGATGAGGTGCAGGTTGACTACTATCCTCTCCTTCCGAGCTACGCCACAAATACAACATGCGAACCGCAAGGAGGACGACGTGCAGGTCGACTGTTACCTTCCCCTTCAGAGGTACGCCTCAGAAATCCTACCGAGTGGAGAGCAGACCTCCCACTAGGGGGCTTAGCTGCAGCCCAATGCTCGCCTAAGTTTTTGAAAATCCTACCGAGTGGAGAGCAGACCTCCCACTCGGGGGCTTAGCTGCAGCCCAGTGCTCGCCTAAGTTTTTGATAATCCTACCGAGTGGAGAGCAGACCTCCCATTCGGGGGCTTAGCTATAGCCCAGTGCTCGCCTAAGTTTGTAAAAATCCTACCGAGTGGAGAGCAGATCTCCCACTCGGGGGCTTAGCTGCAGCCCAGTGATCGCCTAAGTTTGTAAAAATCCTACCGAGTGGAGAGCAGACCTCCCACTCGGGGGCTTAGCTGCAGCCCAGCGCTCGCCTAAGTTTTTAAAAATCCTACCAAGTGGAGAGCAGACCTCCCACTCGGGGGCTTAGCTGCAGCCTAGCGCTTGCCTAAGTTTTTGAAAATCCTACCGAGTGGAGAGCAGGCCTCCCAATCAGGGGCTTAGCTGTGGCCCAGTGCCAGCCTAAGTATGACAAAGTACAAGTCGAGTGCAATCTGTGCTTCATCCCTACCTGCAAAAAAGCATCTCAAACACCAGCATATAGACCGAGCGAAAGACAATGTTCGTTCGGAGGCAGATGCAGACATATTCAATGTCAAATCCAAGTTCAGATAGCGTTCTACAGAACCAAAAGTGCTCAGGCACCAAGCCTGTTAAAGTTTATCGGTTACAAAAACCACTCGGCATACCGAGGAAAATTTAAGGCATCAAGCATTGAAGTTTTTTACCCCTCCTGTGGAGGGGTGGAAGGCGCAACAAACTCGTCCAAGTCGATTCCATCTGTGATCCGAGTGGCAGCATGGATGAAGGTCTCCATGAAGGATTGGAAGTCATGCTTCTTGGTATTGGTTACCTTGAGAGCCGCCAGATTGTCCTCTCGCGCGTCCTTGCAGTGAACACGAACCAGAGACAGAGCAACATCGGCACCACACCTTGCAAAAGACTTCTTCCATTCATGCACTCGACTTGGAACTTCGTTCAGTCGAGTCATCAGAGACTCAGGGTCATTCTGAAGTGTCTCTCCTGGCCAGAGTGGCGTGTCAATGCGCGACGTCACAACATTCAGTCTTGCAAGATAGTCAACCACAGCAGCAACACGAGATTCGAGTCGGAGCACGTTCATCGCGGCTTCATCCTTCACAGGGGAGTTGATAGGATCCAGGTTCGTCTCCAGTCGACTAGTCTCCTCCTCAAAGTTCTGGCAGAACTCTGTAGACACAACCCAAAGTTAAGACAGCACTTTGGTGGTAAGACCACAATTGAAAGCCTGTCGGATATAAAGGGTTACCTTCAAGCATGAGGAATAGCTTCTTGGCGAGTCCTCCCAGATAATCCTCCAGATCATTCTTCTTTCCTGCCAATTCACTGGCCTTGTCACTCAAGGCAATCTTGTCATTCTTCAATCGATTGACCTCCTTGTTGGCCGCATCAAGAGCAGCTTTCAGATTGGTATTCTCCTCTTCAAGTTTGCCGATTGAAGCCAGCTTCTCCTCTGCGAGCTTGGTCTTCTCTGAAGCTGCTTTCTGCGCCTCAGCAAGGTCAAGGTCCTTCTTCTTTAGAGAATCCCTCAGTTTATCTGCAAAAGCACAGTGAGATCAGACTCAGGAATGGACAAGAGACAAAAGCAGTCGTCAAGGTTCTCACCAAACATACCTTTTGCCTCCACCTTCGCCTTCGTGAAGTTCTCCTGGACAAGCTTCAGATCAAGTTCAAGATGGATAGGCTTGTTCTCCAACTCAGTATAACGAGCTGCAAGCTCACAAGATTTCTGCGAAGGACCAATCGACAGACGTCAAAGATAGGTCACTTCCGAGTGACTAAGGAAAAAATCGTAGTATCTCTAAGACTATAGCCGAATCTAAACATTCGACTGTAGTCTTGGGGACTACACCCCGTGGGTGCACTCAGCGTGCCCCCACTAGTTCTATCAGCTAGAGTCGATTAGTCGACCAAAAAAGACAGAAAGGCTAACCACCAGCAGTTAGCCACAGAAAAAAAAGTGTGTTCTTCAGACCGTAGTCGACTGCCAGACGTCGACCACAGTCTCGGGGACTACACCCAGTTGGTGCACTCAGCATGCCCCCACCGGTTTATGATTCCATTCGACCAGATCGAGTAAAGAAAGTAATGAGAAAAAGCTCAAGACATAAAGACTATGGTCGACTGCCAGCAGTCCACCATTGCCTTGGGGACTACACCCAGTGGATGCACTCAGCGTGCCCCCACCAATCCAGAATTTCAATCGACACACCCAGTGGGTGTACGACAGATACTAAGATTCTCAGAAAGAAAAGTTTTCAGGTATCATATCCTAACAGAACAGGCGGTGATCAACTAACCTGAACATTGCTCTGAAGGGCTGAACTGGCGTCATAAGCCGCTTGACTGGCGTATCGGATCGCCTTCACTTGCTCCATCATGACCCCTGCCTGCCGTATAGCTTCTTTAGAAGCGCTTGCTTGGTCCTCTGGGACGTGGTGGGTGGAGAAAAGTGAAGGCTGATTAGCACTCGACGACGAAGGGCGAGCACTAGTCAGCGGCACCGCAAAGGATACGGTAGGCCGAGTGACGTTGTCCCCCTCCACAACCAACGTCTCAGGTGCTGATGCGACCTGAGCTGTCTTGCCAGCAGGCGCTCTCCTATTCCTCCTCTGCCTCAGTGGTTCCTCGTCATCATCATCAGGAAGATCAATGATGATATTAGATGGAGCTGCAGAAAAGAGTCAAAGTTAAAAATGAAGATCCTACCGACTGAGAACGAAACTACAAAGGTCATACGAGGGTTGGAAGTGACAGCATCCTCCATTTCTTGATCTTCAGGTCTGGTGGAGGTATCAGAAGTAGCAGCACTGCAGTTTCAGAAGTCGGTCGGTCAGCTAACGAATCGACCAAAAATAAATATATGTGAAACAAGAAAACACATGTTACGCCATTACCCTGAAATAGTGGGGATCACCATCTTCATCTTCGGCAAGGCCTTCGTTGGCTTTGACGACGCCACTCGAGATTGCTTTGGCGCTTTCTCAGTCGGCGCCGGAGAGGTCGTCCGAGGATGCTTGGTCGACTGCATAACAGGCGCGACCCCCTTACCACGCTCGGCTGCAGGGTCATGGACAAGCTTGGATCGTCTTTCAGAACAGGGAGGTGCGACTTCCTCCTCCTCCTCCTCCTCCTCCTCTTCCTCATCAGAGCCATCATCTTCATCGCCATCATCACCATCTGATTCCCACTCCTCCGGGCTCTCGCCTCCACTTCCTTCCTCTTCCTCGGTCTGTGCTTGCGCCCCGTTGGGCATCGAATACAACTCAGTAGTGATCTGAAAGACAACAAAACAAGATAAAAGTCAGTCGACTGAGTTGCAGCAAAACAGAATGAACGGAACGTGATTACAGTCGGAGATAAGTGGTCATACCTTGTCTAGTTCATAAGACTGGTCGAGTGGTGGGATCCTCCTAGCCCCACGAGGGTTATCTTTGTTCCCTGTGATGGCAGTCACCCACCTCTCCAGTGTGGCGTCGTCAACCTCCTCTGGGTGGACCCGAGTGGTGTCTTCGGTACCAGAGTACAACCACATCGGGTGGCCTCGGTATTGGAGTGGCTGAATGTGTCGTCTAAGGAAAACCTCCAAAAGATCCATGCCAGTGACCCCGTCGCGAATGAGTTGGACTACACGCTCCATCAACATTTTAACCTGAGCCTTCTCCTCCGAAAGCACCTTCAGGGAAGATGGCTTGTTCACTCGGTCCATGGAGAACGGAGGGAGACCAGTCGACTGCCCCGGCGTCGACTCGTCTTGGCAGTAGAACCAGGTCGACTGCCACCCTCTAACCGACTCGGGAAGGGTCATGGCTGGAAAAGCACTCTTACTCCTCATCTGGACCCCAAGACCCCCACACATCTGGATTACTTTGGTCCTCTCATCATTCGGACTCGCCTTTTTCACCGCCTGAGAACAACAAGTGAATATGTGCTTGAAGAGGCCCCAGTGCGGCCGACAACCCAAGAAGTTTTCGCACAAAGACACGAAAGCGGCGAGATAGGCAATGGAGCTAGGAGTGAAGTGATGGAGTTGTGCCGCAAAGAAGTTCACAAACCCTCGAAAGAAAAGATTCGGCGGCAGAGAGAACCCGCGATCGACATGGTTGGCTAAGAGGACACACTCACCCTCCTGAGGCTGCAGTTGCCACTCCGTCCCCGGAAGCCTTGCGGACCCATGGGAGATCAGTCCCTCATGGGCCAGATCGTCGAGATCCTTCTGGGTGATGGTTGAGCGGATCCAGTCTCCCTGGATCCAGCCTTGTGACAGGCTGGACCGCGACGAGGATCCGCCCCGACTGGTTGCTCTCCCCTTCGCTTTCGCCGTCACCGTCGCCTTCTTAGCTCGCTCCAAGGCCGCCGTCATCTCCTTCACCATTGTCGCCGGCGAGGCGCACGAGGAGCAGATGAGCGGAGATAGAAGCTGGCGCAGCGGGCGAGTTTGAGGAAGAGGGAGAGGGGAATGAGGACGCACTGTTCAAAAAAACCCCGTCCGGCGCCTTATATAAGGTCACTTCCGAGTGGCTGACTGGTAGGCCCGGGCAATCCTGTCAAATCCCGAAACAGTCGCGCGCACGATACGTGGCGAAAAAGGAGGCATGGAAATCGAGGTGTCTTTGCCTTATCCCATCTGAGTACCGCGGTCTTCTCCGCTTCACGCGCTTCCCAAAATTCGGATCCCGCTAAATCCGTTAACAGCAGAGCAACTTGTCAAACGGCAGATTTCCTACGATCCGTCACTCGGAAATCACCGAGTTCATAAAGTTCACTCGATAGAGGAAAAGAATGGATCAAGGCGACTGAAAGAAAAGTTGATTCCATCGCTAAAAAGTCATTGATCCAGAGTAAGACACATTCACAGCACCAAAAACAGGTCGGAAAGATTATCAACTCCTTCCTCACTCAAACCTCGATCCATTCGGGGGCTAATGATGAAGTCATGTACCTAGGGTAGGGTCATGGACCTGTCCAAGGTACCCTCCCCAAGGACATCTTTAGAAGAAGGTGCCTTCCAGTCGACCTAGCACTACTAGGGAAAAGCCTAGCAGCAGCGCGGGTTTTGGTCCTATCAGTAGCGCGGGTAGGAGCGCTACTGATAAGGCGCTACAGCTAATGCTTAGCAATAGCGCGTGTGGACACACACTACTGCTAAATTGACTTAGTAGCAGCGCTTCTTCAGAACATCGCTACTGGTAATTAGTAGTAGCGCTTCTCCTCTCCCGCGCTACTACTATTATTTAGTATTTTATTTTTTTTCTATTTCATGTTGTATTCATACACCTTTACACAAGTTTTCATACAACTGGAATTTAGAGATTCTTTTTACATCATAATGAGTTATTACATCATGGGGTGAAAGAACCGTGGACTTGAAACTAATCCGCGGTTCTTTCACCCAATGATATAATAATATCATCATCATCATCATATCATTAACAACTTATCATCATAATACATCATTGTCATATAACACCTCCTCAAGATCATCGTTTTCATCATTGACATCACATAACACCTCCTCAAGATCATCATTATCAACTCTAACACATTACCACATAATAAACATATTGTACCTCATAGGACCTATTACATTCGATTACGACCTACTACATTTTCTAAGGTAAAATAGCAAAAAACAAGATAGCCCCTGACTCTCCATTATGGAGAATGGAGATTAGCCTGTCTCCAATTCTTGCCTTTCGCTGAATGTTACTTCCAAGAACCTCCTTGCGAATGTCCATACATTTCTTCCATTCTTTGATGATCATGTGTTCACGGGTTTTAGAAATCCGATATGCACAGGTGAGCTCTGTAGATTTACCTGGCAGTATGTTCAGAACTGAGAGGCGACCATGCAGAGACATCAGGTGAGGCACACAATCCATCGTAGTTAGCAATGATGTACTAGTTTTAGAAGTATGCAAAAGATGCACGGATGTCGTAATAGTAAAAAATCTTACCAGGATATCTCCAGAGAAGTTATCGTGGTTCAACACATGCACTAGTCGCACGTATTCACCATAATTTGGAGGAGTTCGATAATAGTCATTGTAATTCTCAAGAAGAGTACAAAATGCGATCAGATGATTTTTCTCCTTATACGTTAATTCGGTGCCGTCGGTGTAGTGGGTTTTATCTACCATCTTCCGCACAGTCTTTGAACAATCAAAATAAGCTGTCAATGGAAATAAGCTATCAACTATTTTGAAATAAACAATATAAATTAGTTAATAACTATGTTTGAAAAACTCACATAGCGGTACAATCGAAAGCGTATCAACAAGGACCCAAATGTCCATATTGTCTTCCTCGCTGTCAGGATCACCAAGATCCATGGTGACAATCATACCCTCATAAAAACCATACATTTTGCAAAGTGCTTCCCAATTTTGGCAACCAAAATGGGTTACGCTCTGAGCATTGCACAGATTTACTTCAAAATCCATATCATGATGGGTCCTTAGGTGTATTTTCTTTGTTTCGAAATTTTCATGGTCTTCAAAACCCATCCTCTCCAAGACATAGCGTCTTGCATGGCATGGGATAAGCTAGTCGAATTGTAAAATATGAAAATTAGACGTTGAAATAGTTGAAGTCATGCTTAATTACGAAAAAAACACTTGTCGTTGTTGCGTACCGTTTCACAATCGAAGGTCTCCTCGAGCTTAATGCTGAAGCGCCGATCTTCGTCCAGCCGAACGAACCTGTCGCACATACCTCGATCGTCGTGGCACCAGCTACACTCCCCCGGGAGACAGTCGTCGTCCGAGTACGACATTTCCTACAATCATAATTCAAAGATTAAACTTGTACATATTCTAGCACAAGTCATGCCAGAATTCATGAAAAAATCCGGCATGACCTTTGCTAAAAAGGGACATATCGAGCGCCTGAAATTTGCCGGAAAGGAAATTAATCAACACTCCGGCAAAACATAGGCCACTCGGAGATGTAAACTGAACATGAACGGCCACTTGGGCAACCACATATCCTATTTGAGCAACAACACAAGATATACAAGGATATTTGGCTGGTCTCACCTCGATGTCTGAGGGGGTCGGTGACTGGGATGACGGCGGGGATGTCGGAGGGGGTCGGTGACGGGGACGACGGTGGTCACCTGAAACCATATAAGTTATCACTAATACATCCCGAATAATTGCTTAAACTAAAAAATAACAACAAATATGACATGTTCAACTAGTTTTATTAATTCAACTAGTTCTTACTAAATATAAACTTACTATAAATAGAAAAAACTAGTTCTTTCTAAAAATAAAGTAGTTCAACTAGTTATATTAATTATCTTACTAAAAATACATTAGTTTCTATTAATTCAACTAGTTCAACTAGTTTATTAATTTACTTACTAAACTAGTTCAACTACACCTAAAGTAGTTCAACTACCACTACTACTACTAAAAATCTAGTATTAACTAAGCAACATCTAGTACTAGCTATGAACCCTAAATTAACATCTACTACTACTAAATCTAGTACTAACTAGTGGCAGGGGGTGGGGGCGACGGAGAGGTAGCTAGGGGCGGCGATGTCGAGGGCGGTGGAAGGAGGGCTGCCGGCGGAGGAGGGAGGAGGGACGGCCGCAGGCGGAGGGAGGAGGGAGGCAGCGAAGGAGGGAGGGGCGGTCGCAGGCGGAGGGAGGATGTGCGAGGAGGAGGGAGGAGGGACGGAAGGAGGGGAGTACCTCGGTGGCGGACGGACGAAGGCAGCGGCGGCGGCGACGCACGACGACGGTTACGCGGGCGAGAGTGAGAGTGTGAGTGAGAGGGCCGGTCGTGCGCGTGGGGATAAGGTAGGGATAGGTGTAGTGCGTTTGCCAAAACGTGCTACAGCTAATCTGAATAGCAGTAGCACTGTTTAGTATAGTGCGCTACTGCTATAACTAGCGGGGGGGGCGAGGTCATGGCAACTATAGCAGTAGCGCTGTATGCGGTGGACGCGCTACTGCTATTTTCCTGTTAGCGGCGCGTTTTGACGACATGCGCTGCTGCTAAATAGCAGTAGTGTGGTATTTTGAAGAGCGCTACTGGTAAGATTCTGTGTGTAGGCTTTTCCCTAGTAGTGTAGAGGGATTCCACTCGACGGACTCGAAGACACTCGATCATGAAGACTCACTCGATCACCAGGAGATCAAGAGCCACTCTGTATCCAAATGGTCTGTAATTAAGTAGTCTTTATGGCCATGATGACACTTTATGTAAGGCGTTACCAGTAACGCCAGGCTTTAATGTACTTTAAACACTCCGCTACGTGGGCTGGCTGGGGTCCTGGCAGGCACTATATAAGCCACCCCCCTCCACTGGCAGAAGGGTTCGCACCCCTGTAACTCATACGCATATAATCCAGTCGACCGCCTCCGGGCTCCGAGACGTAGGGCTGTTACTTCCTCCGAGAAGGGTCTGAACTCGTAAATCCCTTGCGTATACAACTACTCGATAGCTAGGATCTTGCCTCTCCATACCTACCCCCTATTCTACTGTCAGTCTTAGTACCACGACAGAGGGGGCTAAGAATTCAACGAGTTTTACACAACCAAAAGAGGTGCATGCAAATAATTGTTCTTCTTTGTATGTATGTTGCACATGATATAATACTCTAAAGGTATATCTCTATATATTTAATTTTGTAGAATATGAGAGAGATGGAGATGGATTATGTCGGGGTTCAAAAAGAAACCCATTCAGAGAGTTTTTGGGGCGGCGTCATTGGAAGGGGACAAAAATTCACCATGTTTTATACAACAAAAAGATGTGCAAGTGATGATATCCCACAACAACGACGCGCTCAAAATAAAGCAAACCGGCTGGAATTACGATAAATGTTTATGGCAACATTTATTTCCAACTGGTATTCCGATGAGTAAGTTCAATGATGTTCGCATAACTCAAGAAAAATATTTTAAAAGCCCGTAGCAACGCACGAGCATTCTACTAGTGGTATCAACGTCTGAGTTCCTCAATCAGTACAGTTGTGCTACACTCTTAGGAGTAAAGCAGTACACTTATCCTAGAAAAGCGCATATAATTGGACTTCAATCTGTTATTACTGCCCAAAACGCAGCTTCAACCATGTGCTCTTCCTCAAAATGAGCTTTGTGTTGATACACTTTTTATAACTCTTTTATGGATATAGAAGTCCCACAAAAGTTACCCTCACTATTCTCATCCATTCGAAATTAGATGTTAGTTCAACTTGTAACAATCAACATTTTATGGGCTGCGAAGACCGAACTTTCTATACCATTGAGATCCAGCTCAATCCTGACAGACACACAAAACGTGTTGATAGAGCACTTCCAAAAGCTATTCGCACTGTTAGTGTTTGGTCTTTATCGACTAAAGATACTGAATTAATTGTTTCTGATGTCGGTTCTGGCCAGACTGGAATTTTCACAATTGAATTGTACTACCATTTTGAGCAACCATTCTCTTAGTATGTGCATCCTAACGCAGAGGCTGGGAGTTTGAACTTTTTAAGTTTGTATCGCCTAAATATAGTGCAGAAAGATCTTTGAAAAGTATAATACATCAAAAGAAAACTCCATGCATTCAACTTATGTTCCAGAAGGGCAGTTAATTTTCGTGCACTACAATCTGGTAAAGCACTTGCATAATCATGATACATCAATAAACACCCGCATCCAACTTATTAGGAATTTTGAAATTCTTATTAAATATCACCATTCATATTTCAACAACACTATCTAAACTGAATAAAAACATGGTAAGCCGCGCTTGACGATTAAGAGAACCGTCAGCACACACATATGCAAGAAAGGTGGTGATACCATAGTTCCGTTGGCACTCCCAATCATTCTGATTGAGCAATCAGGGTTTATTAATGTAATAATGATGTCATATCTGAAAAGGGTTGAGTTAATAGAAAATACTATTACTCATGCGCCATTGTAAATGTAAAAGGTGTATAAAATATTTTGCGTATGGCATGATGTTAAAAAATAAGTTGCGTAAGGCATAATGCCGCCTTATCACGAGGAACCATTTCGTATCATTTTTGTGCCGATTTGATCATACTATTCAGGGTTGTCATAATTTATAATGGGCACAAATACAGTACACGTGATGAAGGCGGCAGCACCACTAGTACCTAGCATCTTGAAACTTCGACGAGCTACAGTTTCCTCCCCCCCCCCTCCTGGCCCTCGCGTCGCCCCCTTGGGCGACACGGGGCGACTAGAGTTCCGTGGCTGCCGCCACCCCCTCCACTCCCTTCCTCCCCTCGCCGCTACCGGAGACGGCCGCAGAGAAGCCCGCACGGGCGCCGGTGAAGGTGGCGGTGGGGATCTCGGCGCTCCATCCCCTCTCGAAGGCCTGCGGTTCCTGGGGCGGCGGCCCCAGTCGGAGAGGCGGCGCCGCCGGGCGGTTGGCGGCGTTCGCAGGGGTGCTGGCCAGCGTGCCTGGCCGCGCGGGCGGCGGGTGGCTGGTGGAATCCGGCCGCGGCGCGAAGTTTCTTCACCAGATCTGGAGGTTCGAAATCCCTCTCCCTGTTGCCTCTCTCTCGCCGCCGGCGGTGACTAGCGATTTGTACTCTGGCTCCGGCGTTGGTGCGTGTGGGTGGCCAGCAAGGGGACCGGTGGAACATTG
The DNA here is from genome assembly GCF_002162155.2 of Triticum dicoccoides. Classification (NCBI taxonomy): domain Eukaryota; kingdom Viridiplantae; phylum Streptophyta; class Magnoliopsida; order Poales; family Poaceae; genus Triticum; species Triticum dicoccoides. The sequence goes on along the minus strand of NC_041391.1, from coordinate 108,776,874 downwards.
GCTGGTCCGGCCGGCCCGGCGGTGGCAACGCCCAAGGGCGCTACTTTCCTCCATGGGGGCGCAGCCGAGGTCCCCTGCTCTCCACCTCGGCCCCCCCTGCGCAGGTGAAAACCCTTTATCCACTGCGGATTTGGCCGCGGCGCCTTCCGCGTCGTGACCTTGCTGGAGGCGTCGTCAGAAAGGCGGGATGTGGTTGGGAGGCTCTACAGGTGAGGGATTGAGCTGCCTCCTCTTTGTCGTCTGATTCCATGAAGCCTGTCTCCAGCTAGTTGGGCATGAACTGTGGCGGAGCGGCCGACTAGGGATATCCCAAATCGAAGTGGTTGCTCTATGTCCACCTTTTGATGTGAGGACGGCATTCTTCCAGCTCTAGGGTGAGCTTCTCGAAATCCCGACGGTGCGGCGCCTACGAGCCATGGCGAGGGGGTAGGGTCCCTCTTTGATGATAGAGAAGGAAGTTTGTTGTTCCCCTTCTTCTCTACGTGTTCCTGTAGCATGGCCATCTTCGAAGGTTGGCTATGCCCTGCTTTGCTGCTCCGCTCTGCAACATATGATGCAAGTGTGGAGTGCTCGGCCTTTGCAAGCTGTAATCTTAATTTCCATTTCATTAGCTGCTTGTGGAGGTTGTTGTCAGTGTTTCAGTCCAGTGTTTCCCCATTGTATCATTCTGACCGCAGTTATTTGGGTTGTTTGTTGTAACTCCTGGCCGGTTGATGGCTTTGTTAATTCAAAGCCGGGCTCTTCGCGAGCCTTCATTCTAAAAAAAAGTACCTAGGATCTTGCATGCCCTCGGGGCCACTAATCCGTACTAACATGATCACTTCGAAGTTAGGTACCAAATTAATCTCTTCAGAACTGAGGCTAGAAATTATTGGCCGGCCATCATCAATGACAACGCCTTAAAACATAGAGCTAGAAACAAGATAGAGTGGAATCTCGTGAATGAGATAAATGGACGCATCCAGCAATATATAAGTTGCAACGATGGACTAGTTCAGAGAAGCAAGATAGAAGCTACGGGGATCCTTTTTACAGCGTTGTCGATTACTAACAGAGGCATATATATCCTTTCATATTTTCGGGATACAGCCCAATAAAATGTGAACACTGGAGAACTATCAGGGAAGCTAGAGCAGTAAACTGGACCCAATGAACATTGCTACAGTTCAGTTTGCCTTTCATGCTTGCTGAACCTAGCAAGGGTTGGGACGCAGCGGGAAAGCATGGCGCACAAAATTCGTGCCATCGGATGTTCCACCACTTATACTAGACAGGAGTCAATTGCAGAAAACTACCATATTTGCGGCTAGGTTTACGGGAAACCACCAAGTCGGTAATCCGTTGTAAAAAATACCACGATTTCGAAAAGCACTAATCGGGTGACTTGGCCCCTTTGATCACTTTCTAACAAGTGGACCTGGATTGTAAGGAGCTTAACTGGACAAAAATTAGCACACACACCCCTAGATATTTACAAAAAACGCAATCAGACCCCTGCCCTTGACAACCGCGAAGCACTGGCCCTGACGTCTGGTATGCACGGTGACGCCCTCGTCGGCTTCGGAGACGGCTACGGCCGCGGCGAATGACGAAGAGGCGGCTGGGGTGCGCGCGTTTCCGAAGCGTTGGCCTGCCGGTGCTGCAGCGATGGTGGCGGCCATGCAGAGCCGAGGCGGAAGAGCAGCACCCTCCTCCGACGTGGTCATGGGTGGGGTTGGAGGGGAAGTAGGCGCCGAGTTGAGTCCACCTGTTGGACAAGTTGTTCCCGTCGCCCTCCTCCACGAAGGAGGACGAGCTCGAACCAGAGGCCCCTCCGGGGCCATCCACGTTAGAAGCTCGGTTAGAAGCAGTGCACGGTGGCTCAGGTCATCCGCGCCATGGAGAGAGGGCGGCGGGTGGGCTTCCGGCGGTGGCAGCGGAAGCCGGCGGCAGCGGCGCGGTCGGCTGCGATGGCGCCGACGGCTGCCTCCTCCCGATTGGAGAATGCGAAGCGAGGCGGCCGACGGCGACGACGGCATTGCGGTTGTTCCGGCGGCGAGGGCGGCGGCAGCAGGAGCCCTGAGCTGCTGTGTCGGCATCCCGACCTGGGCGCCACCGTGCCGGACGGATGGCAGCAGCGCGGCAGCGACGCGTAGTGGGTAGGGCGTCGGTGTTCCACGGGGGAGGGTCTGATTGCTTTCGTTTTTTCGATCTAGGGGTGTGTGTTACTTTTTTGCTAAGTCAATTCCTTACAATCTGGTCCCACTTGTAAGAAAGTGATTAAAGGAACCAAATCATCAGATCAATGCTTTTTGCAACGACTTAACAAAATTTTCAGTGCTTTTTGGAACGAATTAAAGAGTTGGTGATTTCCTGCAAATCTAGTCACAAATGTGGTGGTTTTTTGCAATTGACTCACTATACAATGGCTTTGGGATAGCGAGTACCTGAATAACCAACCACACTCAATATATCCGAATGGAACACCGTTAGTGTGTAAACTGAGTTCAGTTAAGATGCTTCGATCCTCTTCTAGATGCTACTTTGCTTGATATTCTCAGGACGAGATACATACAAGCATAATAGAAAATTTTGGCAGGCCTTGTCTACTAGCTGGATTCTAATACGAAGATTTCTTTCAAGTTTATAGGTGCCAGATACGCCGAACTAAGGCGGCCCAACAAAGCCAATGGTGGCTAACCTAGACTGGGCAAGAGGGTGTTTCCTATTTGGCGCTGCAGGCGCCAGTTATAGCTCATTTTGCAAACTGGCGCCTGCAGCGCTGCAGATGTGCCGGCCCATCTACTTTTTTCTGTTTTTCAAAAAAAAGAAGAAGTGCAAACTGCTACTAGAACCGGCAACCTCCTGCTAGGTGCAGCAATGTAACAACCACCCCGCAACCCAACCTCAAGTGTATACATTCATCTTTCCGGTCTTTTCATCTTTCCGCGTTTCTTTTTCTTCCTTTCTTCTTTTTTATTGTTCCTGGTTCACGTACTTTTTTTATAAAAATGGAAAAAAAAATTAAAGCTTTGTGAACTTATTTTCAAATTTGATGAACTTTTTTCGGAATCGTTGAACTTTTTTTCATTTTGGATTAACTTTTTTTTTCATTTTTGATGAACCTTTTTCTAAATCTATGAACTTCATTCAAAATCGACGAAGTTTTTTCAAATAAGTGAACTATTTTTCAGATTTGACGAACTTTTTTGTCCAAAACCAGTGAACTTTTTGCATAATCGGTGAACTTTTTTCAAACGGAATGGATTTTTTTTAAAATCTATGAACTTTTTTCAAAAACAATGAACTTTTTATAAAAATTGATGAACTTCAAAAATTTTTGTGAACTTTTCACAAATTTGATGAACGTTTTTTTAAATTCGTGAATCTTTCTCTAATTGACGATTTTTTTTCACTTTGTATGAGCCTTTTCAAATTCATGAACTTTCTTCAAGTTCACTTTTATTTGATTGTGAATTATTTTTTATTTATATCATAAAAAATACGCATAACAAACTGGGTATATATTACTCCTACATGCTAATGGTTTATTAAAAGAAGGGCAAATAGAATATTTTCCTCACACCGGACAACAGGAAGGCGTTGGCCTAGTGGTTGTTGCCTAAATTGTTTGTAGTGAGCGGGCAGGGATCAAATCCCGTTTCTCCCTATGTCTGCGGAAAGTAGATTCCTTTTTCTGCGCTCTACCCTTTTGTCCTGGGCCGGCCCGCTATGCCTGTGCTGCGAGCGCCAGTTGCGATAACTGGCGCCTGAAGCCCATTAAAACAGTTAGCGTTTTGCTTCTGCTTTTTAAAAAGTGCAAAAAGGGAAACTACAAACAATCTAGGCAACAACCACTGTCCTGGGCCGGCCCGCTATGCCTGTGCTGCGAGCGCCAGTTGCGATAACTGGCGCCTGAAGCGCCGAGCAGGAGCTTCCGGGCAAGAGGGCATTTCCTATTTGGCGCTGCAGGCCCCGGTTTTAGCTGTTTCTGCAAATCGGCGCCTGCAGCGGTGCTAGCTGGGCCGGCCCATTAAAACAGTTAGCGTTTTGCTTCTGCTTTTTAAAAAGTGCAAAAAAGGGATAATGCGCGAATCGAACCTGAGACCTACACCTTCACAGTGCACGACACTTAACCACTATGGCCAGCCCTAGCTTACACACGATATCTTCTTGCGAGCTTCTTATTCTTCCTCCAGTTCAAGTTTTTTTTCTGTTTCTTTTTTTCTTTTTCTTTTTCTTAAATGTGTGATTGTAAATTAATGAACATTTCCTTCCAAATCAATGAACGTTTTTCAAAAATCCATGAACTGTTTTCAAATTTTGTGAACTTTTTTAAACTTTGATGAACTTTTTTCAAAAACCCATGAACTTATTTTCAAAATTGGATGAGCTTTTTCAAATTCAATGAACTTTTTCAAATTTGATAAACTTTTTCCTGAAAATCCATGAACTCTTTTCAATTTTGATGAACTTTTTTCAAAATTGATGAACTTTTTGTTTGAAAATTGTTGAACTTTTTTTCAAGTTTGTGAACTTTTCATGAAAATTTATGAACTCTTTTCGAAATCTATGAACCTTTTCAAAATCAATGAACTTTTTCAAAAATTGAATATATGTTTTAAAAAAGATGAACTTTTTTCAAAAGTCGATGAACTTTTTTCAAAAGTTGATGAACTTGGTTTCAAAATTGATGAACCTTTTTCCAAGTTTGTGAACTGTTTTTAAATCGTTATTTTTTTTTCTAATTCATGAAAATTCTTTGAATTCGCAGTTTGTTTTGAAATGTGTGAACTTTCAAATTTTCTTCAAATTTATGCTCAAAAAACATGTTTTTCTAATTTCTATATGCAGTAAATAGCGTGGCTATACTTACTTCTTAAAAAGTTTGCGCCCTAATAAGTATTCATAAAAGCATGTTTGGTCTAGTGGTTGGGCAACACGCACCGGAGGTGAAGGTCGTGGGATCAAATCCTCATGAGAGCTGCTTTATTAATGAATTTTCGCTGTGCTGCCTGTAGTGGAGAATGGGCCAGCTTCGAAACCGGCCCAACGAAGGAACGTGTAGGCGCCAGGTTACCTAATCGGTGCTGAAGGCGTCGACTAGGGGCTCCCGGGCAAGAGACAGAGTGGATGCAGAGGTGCGAAAGGTCTGTCGCGGCCACCAACATATACACCCTAAATATTCAGCTTTGACCTTTTTTTAAAACAGGAAACAGTAAAGCAAGGCCCAACTATGTAATTCTCATTGCATGAAAATAATTACAAGAACAAGGAGATATAAAAAGGAGAGAGAATAGCGAAAGAAATAAAGGTGAAAACTAAGGAAAATAAGATAGTGAGAGGTAGTGCATTAATGATATCCTGGATTTAGAGGTAGAGCGGGCTTTAGAGATGATTCGTAACTTAGCAGTGGTTAAACCCATGAATGATTTTCATATTGATGCGTTGGGGGTCAGGGTGCTCGATAATTTTTTTACGGATCTCGCTCCTCCCCTTCCTGAGTCTGAGGAATAGGAGGAGAGTCTGGAGAGTGGTGTTGTCAGACCTTCTAAGCCTGGTTGTGAGGACCGGCTGGAGAGTGAGAACATTCCTAAATGCAAATGGAAGCGGAAGATCTACCCGACTTTCGCAGTGCGTAGGAGTGCTAGGATCTGCACGACTAAAAAATTACATGACGAAATATAAAAGGAATCTTTTGGAATAGCAGAGGTCTGAAAGACTTGGCTAAAAGAAGGTTTCTTGCAGAGGTGTCTATAGAGCATAGGTTGGACTTTATCGCATTGTTGGAAACTGGTAGAGATAATTTTTCGCCACAATTTCTCGATACTTTATCGAGTGGTATTGATTTTGACTGGCATTGCCTGCCACCGCGAGGAAGATCGGGTGGGATTTTACTCGAAGTGAGATACGGTTCGCTCGATGTCCAAAGTGAGGTTATGAGTAAATCTGAGAGTGGTTTTAGAAAAACTGGTTTAAATGGGTTCATTTTTATTATGGGCTTGATTGGTTTAGGTCTTATTGGGCTGAGCCTTTCTTAGGTTTGGTTTGGTTTGGTTTCAGTTTTGAGAGGAACCAGTTTGGGTATAGTTGGTTATGGGCTGAAACCATTTGATGCATTATGGGCTACAAACCGTGGGTACAACCCGGTTCGCTGCATCCAGTTACCCACACGCTGCCCTGATGCGGTGCTGCCCCTGTCTGGCTGTCTCTTCCCCCGCGCCACCCCTACTCCCCTGCCTCTTCCTTGCGCTGCCGCCTCGCCGTCACCCTCTGGCGCCGCCCCCTCCTTGCGTCGCCGCCTCGCCGTCACTTCCTTGCGCCACCGCCTCACCATCACCCTCCGGTGCCGCCCCCTCCTCCGTCGCGCCACCTTCCCTTC
>NC_041391.1:108742658-108769728 GCF_002162155.2 Triticum dicoccoides | reverse complement strand
TCTCTGACCGGCTCCTCCTGTTGACCAGGTCCTGCTCCTCCCGCGACAGGGTGCTCCGGCGGCAACGCTGGCAAGGTGCTCCTGCTGGTCCCCTCCTTGTCTGCAACAACAACAACAGCAACCAGGTTGATTCCACAGCTTGGGCATTAGTTGGATTCATGATGCAGGATATACAGATCCAGAGTATTCCATTTGTTACACTTTGTAGTCACAACTTATGTAGGAATCATGGCTTTCTAGCGTTAGGTAGCCCCCCTTTTTTGAGGAAAACATAGATAGCCCCTAAATGATCTGTATATATAGCATTGTTAACACACTTTAGCTGCTTCAATATTCTTTCTATACTTCTATAACCAAGACCTACCAAGTAAAATTACTATGTTCCACAAGTAGTGCTGGTTCAAAATTTGACCTGTAGAGTAGGCACTGTGGCCGCAGATCTTGGCTACCATGCGTCTAGTGCAATCGATTTGGCAAACTCATTAGACTAGTGAAGTAAGGCAATTCCAGATCATGTTGATCATGGCAGCAGCAAATTGTATGATGATTTGCTTTGTAATTCATATTGATCATGGTTATTTTGCCATAATAAGATTGGAATGATTGTTGAGATATGAGGCGTGAACTTCTTTATGTACACTATACTCTATAGCATTTTAATGTTGGCATACATACGTTGTACTAAACCCAGCATCTTTTTATCCTGTCGGCAGAGGAACTAAAATAACTGTCTAGTTCTCTCTTCTTTCACTACCTTCTTGCTTTATATTCTACCATTTTCTAACAGTAAGTTTCCACATATTTTTTCCCTGCAGTGTGCTATAAAATTTGAGGCATGTCTACGTCAGAGGGTTCGGAGACTGCTGATTCCATGGATGAGGATACGAGTCAAATACCACATGTTAGAAGGTCCAAGGTATGGGAGAATTATGAAGTAGATTTGGTTCTCGTAGATGGTTATTTCAAGGTTGTGTGCAAATACTGTGGAGCGCAACTTCACACCAAGTTTGGACTAGCAGTTTGAGGACCCATATTGCAGAGGCTTGCCTGTCAATCTAAGATGCTTGCAGACAGAGGTTTTTGTTCACCATGAAAAAAACCATCCGAAGGACTGTTTGTGTTTGATGAAAAAGTTTGTCGTGAACTCATGGTCAAGTATTGCGTCCATGCTGAGATCCCCTTTCTTAAGTTTGAAGATCCCCACCTTCAACCATGGATGGACTCAATGCAGCCAGCGTTTCAAATCAAGGGTCGTCACACAATTCGTGATGATGCAGTGAAGATGTATAAGGGAATGAAGAAAGATATCGAAGTAGAGCTACAAAATTTGGATTCTCGCATTTGCTTAACATCTGACATGTGGACATCATCACGAATTGTGTAATTCATACTGATCATGGTTATTTTGCCATAATAAGATTGGGATGATTGTTGAGATATGAGGCGTGAACTTCTTTATGTACACTATACTCTATAGCATTTTAATGTTGGCGTACATACGTTGTACTAAACCCAGCATCTTTTTATCCTGTCGGCAGAGGAACTAAAATAACTGCTGGTTCTCTCTTCTTTCACTACCTTCTTGCTTTATATTCTACCATTTTCTAACAGTAAGTTTCCACATATTTTTCCCCTGCAGTGTGCTATAAAATTTGAGGCATGTCTACGTCAGAGGGTTCGGAGACTGCTGATTCCATGGATGAGGATACGAGTCAAATACCACATGTTAGAAGGTCCAAGGTATGGGAGAATTATGAAGTAGATTTGGTTCTGGTAGATGGTTATTTCAAGGCTGTGTGCAAATACTATGGAGCGCAACTTCACACCAAGTTTGGACTAGCAGTTTGAGGACCCATATTGCAGAGGCTTGCTAATCAATCCAAGATGCTTGCAGACAGAGGTTTTTGTTCACCATGAAAAAAACCATCCGAAGGACTGTTTGTGTTTGATGAAAAAGTTTGTCGTGAACTCATGGTCAAGTATTGCGTCCATGCTGAGATCCCCTTTCTTAAGTTTGAAGATCCCCACCTTCAACCATGGATTGACTCAATGCAGCCAGCATTTCAAATCAAGGGTCGTCACACAATTCGTGATGATGCAGTGAAGATGTATAAGGAAATGAAGAAAGATATCGAAGTAGAGCTACAAAATTTGGATTCTCGCATTTGCTTAACATCTGACATGTGGACATCATCACAGAACTTGGGCTACATGTGCATCACCGCCCATTATATCAATGCAGAATTCAACTACAAGAAGAAGATCATAAGTTTCGCAGAAGTGAAGTATCCCCACACAGGCTATGCGATAGAAGAATAAATAGTTCGTTGCTTAACATAATGGGGCATAAGGGGCAAATTATTCACTTTGACACTAGATAATGCCAGTAATAATACTAATGCATGTGAGGAGTTAATAAAATATCACAAACATGAGCTGCTCCTTGAAGGTCAACATTTGCATGTCAGGTGTTGTCCCCACATTCTTAATATCTTGGTTCAGGATGGAATGAAAATAATCCATGAAGCTATTGACATGATACATGAGCTGCTGAAGTATATTGACTCTTCTACTTCAAGACTTCAAGACTTCAAGATTTCAATACAATTGCAAGTGGGATGGGTCTGCCTTCAAAGAAAGGTACCTCCGTTGATACACCAACCAGATGGAACTCAACCTGGAGAGTGCTTGTAGAAGCATTGACGTACAAATCTGTCCTCACTAGTTATGCCAATAGAAAGTTGATAGATTCTCCAAGTGAGGAAGAATGGGAGAAGGAAAAAGCTATCTGTGAGTTTCTAAAAGCTTTTCAAGAGCTTACCTTGACTGTTTCAGCTCACAGGAAGCCAACTTCATATAAGTTCCTTCCAGTTGTGCTTTCTATTCGCCATGCATTGAAAGATCTGGGTTGGCAGACCTCTGATGCGTTGAAGGAATTGGCGGCAGCAATGCAAACGAAGCTCGATAAATATTGGGATCCCGAGGAGAAGGAGAATGCAGGTCCTAACCGTTTAACCACGCACTTGTCATTGCTACATTCCTGAATCCAACGAGGAAAGAACATTACTTGGATTTCTTCTATTGCAAGTTGTCTACCAACGAAGAGCAGATTACAAAACAAGTGGAGATTGCTTTAGAATGGATGAGAAAGTATGTCAAGGAATATGAGCTACTTGCAGCAACAAGCACTACACACTCGACACCTTCTAGTCAAGGCAATACCACTATTGGATCACCTATTGCAGGGAAAAGGAAGTTGGAAGCAGAGTTTGCCCAGCACAAGTCTCGTCGGAGGTCACGTGTACACAAATCCAAGCTTGATGCATACTTGGAAGAAGCATCCGAGGAGGACGGTGATGACTTCGATGTCTTGGGTTGGTGGAAGAGGCATGCCGAAAAGTTTCCTATATTGGCATCTATGGCCCGTGACTTTCTTGCAATTCCTTTGAGCACAATGGCATCTGAATCAGCCTTCAGTTGTGGTAAGAGGATACTTGGCGACAAGAGAAGCTCTTTGAACCCTGATATGCTAGAAATGCTTGTTTGTGCTAAAGATTAGTTGTTCAAACCAAAGGAGGGTGAGTTAAGCGCTTACATTTTGGTTCTACTACTTGTGTAAAATGTGATGCATAAAACTTGTAGTATAGAAGTGTTTATATGCCTTTAAATCAATTCTTTGTTTCATTTGCAGGAGATGGACAACAAGGACACAGCTAAAAAATTGAAACCAAGAAAAGGTAAAAATATATATGACCGTGATCCTATTTCTTCCTCGGTTCTTGTATGAATGTGTGTTCATTTGAGCTAGCACCTAATAAATCCACCAAAACCTGTAATAGTAGTTGCCAGGACTCTATTTTTCGTTGATATATATTGTTGGCTGAAGCTGAATATATATTTTTCTTTAGTCTACTAGGCCGCTATGAAGCATTCTCGACGGAGCTAAAGGTGGAGGACCTTGGAATTAGTTGTGGAAGAACAAGGAGCCGAAGGTGGAGGATCAATCGAGCATCAATCGGAATTAGTTGTTAATTAGCTGATGCTTGTCAAAATTACCTGTCTTTTTTCACATTTTTGTTTCTGGAAAGTTTTAGTGCTCAATTGCACACTGCCTCAATAATTGGGCTCCGTAATTGGCTTGTTGGTGTCGTTGTCCAACAACGGTTGTTTAGTACTTGGCTTGTTGGTCTTAGTGCCCAGCAGCGGTTGTTCTGTACTTGGCTTGTTGGTTTATTATGTCAACCATTTGACCAAATAGTTCTTCACCCATTTCTGTAAACAGTTTCAACCCACGGTTGAAGGCTTGGTTTATTTAAGTTTGGGTAAATTTTCAGGCAGGTTTGGTTCTGGTTGGGTGTGAAGCTAGCTCACGTGGGTTTAGTTTCGGTTGCGGTCTCAAGCTAACTCACGTGGGTTTAGTTGAGGTATGGTTTAGGTATACGAGTATTCTCAGATTTAGTTATGAGAGATTTTGCTGTTAAGTTTAGGGTGCGGTCCAAGGCTGATGGGTTTAATTGGGCTCTGGTGGCGGTATATGGTGCCGCACAGCTCGAACTCAAACCTGATTTCTTGGCAGATCTGGTTAAGATTTGTGGTTCTGAGCAGCTTCCAATCCTGGTGGGGGTGATTTTAATATCATTAGAAGGCGTGATGAGAAGAACAATGATAACTTTGACGGCAGATGGTCGTTCATGTTTAATACTATCATTGAAAGCTTGGATCTGAGAGAGATAGTGCTTTCCGGAGGAAAGTTCACCTGGGCTAACGCGATGCCAAATCCGACGTTTGAAAAGTTGGATCGAGTACTGGCTAGTGTCGAATGGGAACATAAATTTCCCTTTGTGACAGTTCAGGCACTTTCTCGTGGTATTTCTGACCACACGCCTTTATTTCTTGACTCGGGTGAGGCAACCCACTTGGGAAACAAAAACACATTTTCGTTCGAGCTTGCTTGGTTTGAAAGAGAAGGCTTCTTTGATGTCGTAGCCAGAGAGTGGGCTAAGGATGCAGGAGGTAGGACTGCGCTTGAGCGTTGGCAGAATAAGATTAGGCACTTGAGAAGTTTCTTACGTGGGTGGGCTAAGCATCTTAGCGGGATTTATAAGGTCGAAAAGGAACGACTCCTTACCCTTATTCAGTCTCTAGATGTAAAAGCAGAAACCACGGTTCTGCCAGCCTCAGAGCTTCATGCCAAGCTTGATGCGGAGATGAGGCAGAAAGAGCTTCTTCGTGAAGAAGAATTAAAGTGGGCGCTGCGGGCCAAGGTCCGAAGAGTTGTCCAGCGGGACGCGAACACTTAATTCTTCCACATGATCACTAATGGCAAACACAGAAAGAAGAGGATCTTTCAGCTTGAGCAAGATGAAGGAACGATTCTAGGTCAGGAGAACCTAAAATTATACATTACTGAGTATTACAAGCAGTTGTTTGGGCCTCCAGAGGATAACTGTGTTTCTCTGGATGAGTCTAGGATTGAGGATGTTCCTCAACTTATAGCTGTTGAGAATGATATTTTAGCTGCTCCTTTTTCTGAGAATGAGGTGTTTGATGCCATTTCGCAGATGAAAAATAATAAGGCTCCCGGCCCGGATGGATTCCCGCCTGAGTTTTATAAGAAGTGCTGGCATATTATTAAAGGGGACCTGTTGTCGTTGTTCCATGATTTATTCTCTGGACGGCTTCAGCTTTTTCATCTGAATTTTGGAACGATAACCTTGCTTCCAAAGAAAACAGAGGCTGTGAGAATTGAGCAATTCAGGCCCATCTGTCTTCTTAATGTTAGTTTCAAAATTTTTACCAAGGTCGGGACTAATACGCTCTCACAGATTGCGCATGCTGTGGTGCAACCTACCCAAACTGCTTTCATGCCGGACAGGAACATCCTCGAAGGGGTTGTGGTCCTTCATGAAATGCTCCATGAGATTCACACGAAAAACTACATGGAGTTGTTTTCAAGGTGGATTTCGAGAAAGCATACGATAAAGTCAAATGGCCTTTCCTTCAGCAGGCCTTACGCATGAAGGGTTTTGATGAAGCTTGGCGACGCCAAGTAGAATCTTTCACGCAAAAAGGGAATGTTGGAATTAAAGTGAATAACGATATAGGTCATTATTTCCAGACACACAAGGGCCTGAGACAAGGTGATCCAATGTCTCCTATTCTCTTCAACATTGTGGCTGACATGTTGGCAATTCTGATAAGTAGGGCAAAGGAGGCCGGTCAGGTGGGTGGATTGGTGCCTCATCTAGTTGATGGTGGTGAATCCATCCTGTAGTACGCTGATGATACGATTATCTTTATGGAGCACGACTTGGCAAAAGCGAGAAATATGAAGCAGGTGTTATGCTTATTTGAACAATTGACCGGATTGAAGATTAACTTTCATAAAAGTGAGTTGTTCTGTTTTGGTAGAGCCAATGAGGAACAAGAGGCTTATAAGCAATTGTTTGGATGCGATTTGGGGGCATTACCTTTCACGTACCTAGGTATACCCATTCACCATCGTAAGCTGACAAACAGAAAATGGAAGTGCATTGAGGATCGGTTTGAGAAGAAACTGAGTTGCTGGAAGGGAAAACTCATGTCATACGGTGGCCGATTGATTCTTATTAATTCGGTGCTCATGAGTAAGCCTATGTTTCTCTTATCTTTCTTCGAAGTCCCAGTAGGTGTTAGGAAAAGGCTGGACTTCTATCGATCCCGATTCTTCTGGCAGAGTGATGAACTTAAGAGAAAATACCGACTCGCCAAATGGGATATCATCTGTCAACCAAAGGACCAGGGGCCTTGGTATTGAGAATCTTGAAGTCAAGAATACATGTCTTCTCAATAAGTGGATGTATAAGTTATATGTTGAGACTCAGGCCACGTGGGCGCAGGTAAGTATCTGCAGTCCAAGACTTTGTCCCAGGCGACAGTGAGACCGACTGACTTGCCGTTTTGTAAGGGGCTTATGAGAGTCAAAGTTGCCTTCTTTAATAGAACAAAGTTTATTGTCGGTAATGGCAACACCACTCGCTTCTGGGAGGATACTTGGCTTGGTGAAACGCCGTTGGCACTTCAGTATCTGTCCCTGTATCGTATTGTGCAACGATGTGATGCTCTTGTTGCAACGATTATGCAGTCTATTCCCCTTAATATTCAGTTCAGGAGGGCGCTTGTTGGCGACAGGTGGGAAGCATGGCTTCATTTGGTGAGTAGACTAATGGAGGTGCAACTATGTCATCAGCCCGATCAGTTGTGTTGGAAGCTTACTAAGTCTAGAGAGTTCACAGTTAAGTCGATGTATATCGATGTCATTAACTCTAGTGCTATTCCTAGTTCCAAAGAGGTTTGGAAAGCCAAAGTTCCCTTGAAAATTAAAGTGTTTATGTGGTTTGTTCATAAACAAGTCATTTTAACAAAGGATAATTTGGTTAAGCGCAACTGGACAAGATCTACTAGGTGTAGTTTTTGTGATCGGGACGAAACTATCAAGCACCTCTTCTTTGACTGCCCGTTGGCAAGAGTGTTGTGGCACACGGTGCATATTGCCTTTAACATTACTCCTCCGAATTCGGTCAGTATGTTATTTGGAACATGGCTTGTTGGGATAGAGTCTGAAACAGCTAGACACATTCGCGTAGGAGTATGTGCTTCGTTGTGGGCAATTTTGGACCATAGAAATGATTTGGCTTTTAATAGAACAACAAATATTCATTTTTTTGCAGGTTTTATTCTGAGCTACTGCGCTGATCCGTATGTGGTCGTTGTCGTGGTTCTAAGTCTGACAGTAGAATACGGGGGTAGGAATGGAGAGGCAAGATCCTAGCTATGGAGTAGTTGTGTACACAAGATGTTTACGAGTTCAGGCCCTTCTTGGAGGAAGTAACAGTCCTATGTCTCGGAGCCCGGAGGCGGTCGACTGTATTATGTGTGTATGAGTTACAGGGGTGCGAACCCTTGACACTAAGGAGGGGGGTGGCTTATATAGAGTTCGCCAGACCCCTCCGGCCCTCAGTTATGTAGGGTTTAAAGTACATTAAGATCGGGAGTTACTGGTAACGTCCCACATAAATTGCTATGATGACCATAAAAAGCTACTTAATGACCGACCGTTTGTGTGCAGACTGACTTTAGATCTCCTAGCGGTCGAGTGGTTAGCTTCATGGTCAAGTGTCTTCAAGTCCGTCGAGTGGAATCCTTCCAGGTCGACTAACAAGTGGTTTCTTCTAGAGATGTCCTTGGGGAGGGTATCTTCGACAGGTCCATGACCCTACCCTAGGTACATGGCTTCATCATTAGCCCCCGAATGGATTGAGGTTTGAGTGGGGAAGGAGTTGAGAACTCTTCCGACCCATTTTTCGTGCTATGAGTATGTCTTGTTCTGGATCAATGAACTTTGGTGACGGCACCAACTTCTTTTTCAGTCGCCTTGATCCATTCTTTGTATCCGTCGAGTGAATTTTTTGTACTTGGAGATCTCCGAACGACAGAGTGGAGGAAATCTCCCGTCTGACAAGTTGCTCTTCCGTTCGCAGATTTAGCGGGATCCGATTTCGGGAAGCGCGCGAGGCGGAGGAGGCCGCGGTACTCGGATGGGATAAGGCAGGAACGCCTCGATCTCCGTGCCACCTTTTTTGCCACATATCGCGCGTGCGACTGTTGCGGGATTTGACAGGATCGTCCAGGCCTACAAGTCAGTCACTCGGAAGCAACCTCATATAAGGCATCGGACAGGATTTTTTGAATAGTGAGCCCTCATTTCCCTCTCCCTCTTCCTCAGACTCATCCGCCGCGTTCGCCTCCATCCCAGCGTTGCTGCTCCATGCGCGCTTCGCCGGCAACGATGGTGAAGGAGAAGGCGGCAGCTTTGGATCGGGCGAAGAAGGCGACGGCGAAGGCGAAGGGAAGGGCGACCAGTCGGGGCGAATCCTCGTCAAGGGCCGGCCTGCTGCAGGGATGGATCCGGGGCGACTGGATCCGCTCGACGATCCGTTAGAAAGATCTTGACGACCTGGCCAATGAAGTGCTGATCCCCCAAGGATCAGCGCAGCTCCCGGGGAAGGAGTCGGAGCCGCAGCCTCAGGAGGGTGAGTGTGTCCTCTTGGCCACCCATGTTGACCGCGGGTTTTCTTTGCCTCCTCACCCTTTCTTTCGGGGATTTCTAAACTTCTTTGGGGTACAACTCCACCACTTCACACCCAACTCCATCGTGTATCTCGCTGCTTTCGTGTCCTTGTGTGAGAATTTCTTGGGTTGTCGGCCTCATTGGGGCCTTTTCAAACACATTTTCACCCGTCGCTCCCAGACGGTGAAAAAGCCCAACCCGAGTGACGAGAAAACCCAAGTGATTCAGATGTGTGGGGGTCTTGGGGTTCAAATGAGGGGAAAAAGTGCCTTTGCAGCCATGGTCCTTCCCGAGTCGGTCCAGGGGTGGCAGTCGACCTGGTTCTACTGCCAAGACCAGCCGACGCCAGGGCAGTCGACTGGACTCCCTCGTTTTTCCATGGACCGAGTGAGGAAGCCGTCCTCTTTGAAGGTGGTCCCAGAGGAGAAGGTGCAGGTTAAGGTGCTGGTCAAGCGTGGAGTCCAGCTTATCCGTGACGGGGTGACCGGCATGGATCTCTTGGAGGTCTTCCTCCGACGACGCATCCAGCCACTTCAATATCGAGACCATCCGATGTGGATGTATTCTGGCACTAAAGACACCACTCGGATCCACCCGGAGGAGGTCGAGGATGCCACGCTGGAGAGGTGGATGACTGCTATCACAGGGAACAAGGACAACCCCCGAGGAGCCAGGAGGATCCCTCCACTAGACCAATCATACGAAGTAGACAAGGTCCAATTCTGCATCTCCGACTGTGATCCTGTTTTCTTCACTCTGCTTTGCTTAAAATTAGTCACCTGACTTTTGTCTTGTTTGTTGTCTTCTATGTCACGACTGAGATGTATTCGATGCCCGGGGCCCAAGAACAGGTCGAGGAAGAGGAGGCGAGCGGAGGTGAAAGTCAGGAGGAGTGGCAATCTGATGGTGAAGGGGATGAAGATGACGACGGCTCTGGTGAAGAGGAGGAGGAGGAAGAGGAGGAAGAACTCGAGCCTCCTCACACGGAAAGGCGATCCAAGCTCGCCCATGACCCCGCGGTTGAGCATGGCAAGGCTACTGCGCCTGTCAGGCAGTCGACGAAACGCCCTTGGACGACCTCTCCGGCACCGACTGAAAAAGCGCCGAAGCAACCCCGAGCGACGTCATCAAAGCCGACGAAGGCCCTGCCCAAGATGAGGATGGTGATTCCCACCATTTCCGGGTAACAGCCGAACTTGTGTATTCTTGTCTAGCATGGATAATCTCTTGGTCGACTTGTTGGCTAACTGACTGATTTCTGAAATCTGCAGTGCTGCTACCTCCGAGACCTCAGCTAGGAACGAAGACCAAGAAATGGAAGATGCTGCCACCTCCAACCTTGGTATGATCTCTGTAGTTTCACTTTTGGTCGATTGGATCTTCATTTTTAACTTTGAATCTTTCCTGTAGCCCCACCTCATGTCATTGATCTCCCTGATGATGATGATGAGGCGCCGCCGAGGTCGAGGAGGAATAAAAAGGCGCCTGCTGGCAAGACTGCTCAGGTTGCGTCAGCACCTGAGACGCTAGTTCAGGAGGGTGGCAACATCACTCGGACTTCCGTGTCCTTCACTGTGCCGCTGACGAGTGCTCGACCTTCATCGTCGACTGCCGGTCTGCCTTCCCTGTTCACCACACACCACGTCCTAGAGGACCAAGCGGGCGCTGCTAAGGAGGCTATACGCCAGGCGGGGGTTATGATGGAGCAGGTGAAGGCGATCCGGGATGCCAGCCAAGCGGCTTACGATGCAAGCTCAGCTCTTCAGAGCAACGTCCAGGTCAGTTGGTCACCGCTTGTTCTGTTAGGATATGGTATCTGAAAACTCTTCTATCTGAAGATCTTTGTATCTGTACACCCATACTTTGAATTTGTTCACTCTAACTTCTCCAGTCGGTCTGGTCGAATGGAATCTTGGAACCGGTGGGGGCACGCTGAGTGCACCCACTAGATGTAATCCCCGAGACCATGGTCGACTGCTGGCAGTCGACTAAGGTCTGAAGAACATCTCTCTTATTTTTTTCGATCATGATGATACTGTGGCTGACTGTAGGCAGTTAGCTATGTTTTAGGATCATAACCTTTTTGTCTCTTTCGGTCGACTGATCGAACCGAGTCGGTAGAACCAGCCACTGGGTGTAGTCCTCGAGACTACTGTTGAATATTTTGATTCAGCTGTAGTCTTAGAAATTCTATGATTTTTTCTCTTAGTCACTCGGAAGTGACCTATCTTTGATGTCTGCCGACTGACCTTTCGCAGAAATCTTGCGAGCTTGTGGCTCGCTATACTGAATTGGAGAACAAACATATCCAGCTCGAACCTGACTTGAAGCTGCTCTCGACGCGGCTAACAAGGAGGTCAGCCGTCTGAAGAATGACAAGATAGCTCTGAGTGACAAGGCTAGTGAACTGATGGGGAAGAAGAACGATCTGGAGGCTTATCTGGAAGGGCTTGCCAAGAAGTTATTCCTCATGCTTGAAGGTAATCTCTTTTATCTGACTGACTCATTATCATCGACTCATCGTAGAACTGTTGGCTTAACTTCAAACTGTGCTTACAGAATTCTGTCAAAACTTTGAGGAGGAGACCAGTCGACTGGAGAGAAACTTGGACCCCATTAACTCTCCTGTGAAGGACGAGGCTGCTATGAACGTGTTCTGACTGGAGTCTCGCGTTGTTGTCATGGTGGACTACCTCGCTCGACTGAAGGTTGCGGTGTCGCGGATCGACACGACACTCTAGAAAAGAGAGACGCTTCAAAATGACCTCGAGTCTTTAAAGACTCGACTAAATGAGGTTCCAGGTCGAGTGCAGGAATAGAAGAAGTCTTCTGCCAGGTGTGGTGCTGATGTTGCTCTGTCCCTGGTACGTGTTCACTGCAAGGATGCGCGAGAAGACAAGCTGGCGTCCATCAGGGTGGCCAATACCAAGAAGCATGACTTCCAATCTTTCATGGAGACCTTCATTGCTGCTGCCACTCGGATTGTTGACGGAATCGACCTGGACCAGTTCGTCGCGCCCTCCAGTCCTCCACCTGAGGAGGAAAAAACTTCTATGCCTCACCTTAAATTTGCCTCGGAATGCCGAATGGTTTTGTAACCGATAAACTTTTACAGGCTTGATGCCTGAGCAACTCTGAATCCGTTATCTGAACTTTGCTTATCATTAAATATGCTTGCACTTGCCTTCGAGCGAACTTTGTCTTTCACTCGGAATACACTTCAACGCTTGAGATGCAGCTCTGAGGTGCAAAATCCAGTCGACCTGCACTTCACCGCTTTTGCAGGTAGGGATGGAGCACAGATGGAGTGCACATTGTATTTGTGGCGTAGCTCGGAGGGAGAAGGTAGCAGTCGACCTGCGCCTGTCATCCTTGCAGAGCGCACGTTGTATTTGTGGCGTAGCTCAGAAGGAGAAGATAGCAGTCGGCCTGCACCTCGTCATCCTTGCAGAGCGGAATAGATTAAGTACTTAGGCGAGCACTGGGCTGCAGCTAAGCCCCCGAGTGGGAGGATTGCTCTCCACTCGGTGGGATTTTCAAATACTTAGGTGAGCACTGGACTGCAGCTAAGCCTCCGAGTGGGAGGTTTGCTCTCCACTCGGTAGGATTTTCAGATACTTAGGTGAGTACTGGACTGCAGCTAAGACCCCGAGTGGGAGGTTTGCTCTCCACTCGGTAGGGTTTTCAGATACTTAGGCGAGTACTGGACTGCAGCTAAGCCCCCGAGTGGGAGGTTTGCTCTCCACTCGGTAGGATTGTTTGATATTTAGGCGAGTACTGGACTGCAGCTAAGCCCCTGAGTGGGAGGTTTTCTCTCCACTCAGTAGGATTTTTTGATACTTAGGAGAGTACTGGACTGCAGCTAAGCCCCCGAGTGGGAGGTTTGCTCTCCACTCGGTAGGATTTTTTGTGGCGTAGCTCCGAAGGAGAAGGTAGCAGTCGACCTACACCTCGTTGTCCTTGCAGAGCGCATGTTGTATTTGTGGCGTGGCTCGGAAGGAGAAGGTAGCAGTCGACCTGCACCTTGTCGTCCTTGCAGAGCACAAATTGTATTAAATACTTAGGCGAGTACTGGACTGCAGCTAAGTCTCCGAGTGAGAGACTGGCTCACCACTCGGTAGGATTTCAAACACTTAGGTGAGTACTTGGACTGCAGCTAAGCCTCCGAGTGGGAGGCTGGCTCACCACTCGGTAGGATTTTAAACACTTAGGCGAGTACTTGGACTGCAGCTAAGCCTCCGAGTGGGAGGCTGGCTTGCCACTCGGTAGGATTTTTTCTTAAACTTAGGCGAGTACTTGGACTGCAGCTAAGCCTCCGAGTGGGAGGCTGGTTCACCACTCGGTAGGATTTTAAACACTTAGGCGAGTACTTGGACTGCAGCTAAGCCTCCGAGTGGGAGGCTGGCTCACCACTCGGTAGGATTTTTTCTTAAACTTAGGCAAAACGGATTCGCAGCTAAGCCCCTGAGTGGGAGGCTGGCTCACCACTCGGTAGGGATTTTTTTTACAAACTTAGGCGAAACGGATTCGCAGCTAACCACCCACTCGGGGATTTCTCACGTAAACAAAAGTAACAACAATCATTGGGAAAATTATCACACTCTTGTCTTTGAAAAACAAAATACAGAAGTAGTTTTATTACATCTCATCCGAGTGAATACTTAAGTATAAAAGGGGCGGAGCATCTCCATGTTCCAAGCTCGTGGCTCGTCAATCTGGCGATCGACATTGTAAAGACGGTACGCTCCATTGTGGAGGACTTTGGTGACAATGAAGGGACCTTCCCAAGTAGGAGCAAGCTTGTGTGGCTTCTGTTGATCCACTTGGAGAACCAAATCTCCTTCTTGGAAGGCTCGACTCTTCACGTTTCTGGCATGGAATCGACGCAAGTCTTGCTGATAGATAGTCGATCGGATCATGGCCATCTCTCTTTCTTCTTCTAGAAGGTCGACTGCGTCCTGTCGGGCTTGTTCTGCTTCATCTTCAGTGTAGAGCTCGACTCGGGGTGCATTGTGAAGCAGGTCACTCGGCAAGACTGCTTCAGCTCCATAGACCAGGAAGAACGGAGTTCTCCTAGTCGACCGATTAGGAGTGGTCCTTAATCCCCAAAGAACTGATGAAAGTTCGTCGACCCATTCGCCTGCTGTGTGTTTGAGATCACGCATCAATCGGGGTTTCGGTCCTTTGAGAATTAGTCCATTTGCCCGTTCAGCTTGTCCATTCGACTGGGGTGAGCGACTGAAGCGTAGTCGACTCTTGTGCCTTGAGAGGCGCAAAAAGCTTTGAATTCGTCAGAATCAAAGTTTGATCCATTATCAGTGATGATGCTGTGCGGAACTCCATATCTTAATGTCAACTCTCTAATGAAGCTGATAGCAGTACCAGCATCAAGATTCTTGATAGGCTTAGCTTCAATCCATTTAGTAAACTTGTCGACTGCCACTAGTAAGTGAGTGAAGCCACTCCTGCCAGTTCTCAGTGGTCCAACCATATCCAACCCCCAAACAGCAAAGGGCCATACAAGTGGAATGGTCTTGAAGGCTGAGGTGGGTTTGTGCGATAGATTGGAATAGAACTGACATCCTTCACACTTGTCGACTATTTCCTTTGCCATTTCATTTGCTCTTGGCCAGTAAAATCCCGCTCGGTATGCTTTAGCCACAATGGTCTGAGAGGACGCATGATGACCACAGGTCCCCGAGTGGATATCGTCAAGGATTATCCGACCTTCTTGTGGTGTTATACATTTTTGACCAACTCCAGTCGCGCTTTCTCTGTACAACTGTCCCTTTATCACGGTAAAGGCTTTGGATCGACGAACGATCTGTCGAGCCTCTTCTTCATTCTCTGGGAGCTCTTTCCTTAGGATATACGCGATGTACGGCTCTGTCCAGTCGGGAGTGATGACCAAAACTTCCATGATCAGGTCGACCACAGCTGGAACTTCAACTTCAGTCGGATCTGTGACACTTTTTGGCTATGGAGCTTCTTCGGTGAAAGGATCCTCTTGAACTGATGGAGTATGGATGTGTTCCAAAAACACATTACTGGGAATGGCTTCTCTCTTGGAACCTATCTTTGCCAAATCATCAGCCGCTTGATTTTTCAGTCGGGGTATATGATGGAGCTCTAACCCCTCAAATTTCTTCTCTAGCTTTCTCACTGCATTGCAGTAACCAGTCATGGCTGGACTTCTGACGTCCCACTCCTTCATCACCTGATTAACCACCAAATCTGAGTCGCCATAGACCATGAGGCGACGGACGCCGAGTGAAATGGCCATACACAACCCATACAAAAGTGCTTCATATTCTGCTTCGTTATTGGAGGAATCAAAGTGGATCTGGAGCACATCTGAGCTTATCTCCTTGGGGGGAAACCAACACTACCCCAGCACTGGAACCATTCAGCATCTTAGAACCATCAAAGAACATGGTCCAGTGCTCCGAGTGAACCTGAGTCGGTAGTTGCTGTCCAATCCACTCGGCGATGAAATCAGCTACTACTTGGGACTTGATGGCTTTCTTTGCCTCAAACTTGATATCAAGGGGAAGGAGTTCAATCGCCCATTTTGCCACTCGACCAGTTGCATCTCTGTTGTGCAGAATCTCTGATAATGGGGCGTCACTGACGACTGTAATGGAATGATCAGAGAAATAATGAGCAACCTTCTTCGTGGTCATATAAATCCCATATACAAGCTTCTGATAATGAGGGTATCTTTGCTTTCATGGGGTCAACACTTCGGAAAGATAATATACTGGGCGCTGAACTTTGAAGGCTTTTACTTCTTCTTCCCGCTCGACCGTAAGTACTGTACTGACGACTTGTCCTGTGGCTGTAATGTAAAGCAACAAAGGCTCTTTGCTGACTACGGCAGCAAGCACCGGCTGGGTGGAGAGCAGAGCTTTTGGCTCTGCAAACGCTGCATCAGCTTCGTGAGTCCACTCGAACTTGTCTGACTTCTTCATCAGTCGGTAAAGAGGCAATGCCTTTTCACCGAGACGAGAGATGAATCGACTTAAAGCGGCCAAGCATCCAGTAAGCTTCTGGACATCGTGCACACGCACAGGGCATTTCATTCGGAGTATAGTACCAACTTTTTCTGGGTTGGCGTCGATTCCTCGTCCGGAAATGAGAAAACCGAGTAACTTTCCACTAGGAACTCCGAATGTGCACTTTGATGGATTAAGCTTGATATCATACCTCCTGAGATTGGCAAATGTTTCAGCAAGGTCAGTCAACAAGTCGGAACCCTTCCGTGATTTGACCACAATATCATCCATGTATGCTTCCACATTCCGACTGATTTGAGTGAGCAAACACTTCTGAATCATCCTCATGAACGTGGCTCCGGCATTCTTGAGGCTGAATGGCATGGTGATATAGTAGAAGCACCCGAATGGAGTGATGAAAGCTGTTTTAATCTCGTCGGGTCCATACAGACGGATCTGATGGTAACCGGAATAGGCATCTAGAAAAGACAGGCGCTCACATCCCGCAGTTGAGTCGACTATTTGGTCGATGCTGGGGAGAGAAAAATGATCTTTCGGGCAGGCCCGATTGATATGTTTGAAGTCAATGCACATGCAAAGTGACTTGTCCTTCTTGGGGACCATGACAACATTGGCGAGCCACTCGGAGTGGTAAATCTCTCAGATAAACTCTACTGCTAAGAGCCGAGCCACCTCCTCGCCAATGGCTTTTCTCTTCTGGACGGCGGACCGTCGAAGATGTTCCTTGACAGGTTTCACCTTTGAGTCGACTCATAGACGATGCTCAGCGAGCCCCCTGGGAACACCCGGCATGTCAGCAGGCTTCCATGCGAAGATGTCCCAGTTCTCATGGAGGAACTGGATGAGCGCTTCTTCCTATTTGCAGTCGAGTGTTGTGGAGATATGAGTCGGAGCAGCACTGGGGTCAGTCGGGTGAATGTGAATCGCCTTGGTCCCACCGGACAACTGAAATGCTGATTCCGTAGCAGGCTTCTTGGCTCGCAACAAATCACTTGGATCTGTAGTTTTCTGGTATTCCTGCAGCTCTACCACTGCCATCTGAGCATCGGCGATCTTTGAGCCCTTTTGAAAGCACTCTTCCGCCTTCTTCTGATTGCCAGTAATAGTGATCACACCTTTGGGACCAGGCATCTTCATTTTGAGGTACACATAACATGGTCGAGCCATGAAATGTGCATAAGCTGGCCTGCCCAAAATAGCATGATAAGCACTCTGGAAATCAACCACTTCAAATGTCAACTTTTCTTTGCATAATTCTTGGAATCACCGAAAACCACATCAAGAGCAATTTGGCCGAGTGACTCCGCCTTCTTCCCAGGAATGACTCCATGGAAACTCATGTTGCTGGAACTGAGTCTGGACATCGGAATGCCCATCCCTTTCAATGTTTCTGCATATAATATATTCAGGCCGCTGCCACCGTCCATCAAGACTTTAGTCAGTCGAGTGCCTTCGACGACTGGTTAGACCACCAAAGCTTGCCTCCCAGGGGTGGCTATGTGTGTCGGATGATCAGACTGGTCGAATGTGATGGAAGTCTAAGACCACTTCAGATAACTGGGTGTCACCGGAGCAACCATATTCACCTCTCGGTTGATAACTTTCAATCGACTTTTGCTTTCAACATCAGCAAAAATCATCAGGGTGGAATTGACTTGGGGATATCCATCATCACTATCCTCTTTGTCCTCAACTTTGTCCGACTCCTTTTCCTTATCTTTGGGCTGTTTCCCCTGGAATAGCTGGATCAAGAGCCGACACTGTCGAGTGGTATGTTTCGGATAAATGAATTTACCCTCCTCATCTTTCTTCGTGTGGATGTGGCACGGCAAATCTATTACGTCATTCCCTTCCTTGTCCTTCACCTTCTTATGGTTCCAAGACCCTTTGGGCTTCCCTTTAAACTTTCCCTGAGTCATGGCCAAGGCTTCTCCAGGAGAAGCCGGCTCGACTTTCCGCTTCTGCTTCCGACTGGAGTTTCCTCCCCCCGGTTTCATGAGCGGCTGGCTTGTACTTGCCACTCCGGAGCCGATCCTCTTCTTCACTGTTGGCATACTTGGTGGCAATCTCCATCATTCGACTCAGGATCATGTCTCCGGTCCGACCGCATTTCAAACTTAGCTCTCTGTTCTTAACGCCTTCCTTGAAGGCACAGATTGCCTGGTGATCAGATACATTCTCTACCATGTGATGCAATGTGATCCATCTCTGAATGCAATCTCTCAGAGTTTCATTCGACTTTTGCACACAAACCTGCAGCTCTGTCAACCCTGCTGGTCGCTTGCAAGTTCCTTCAAATGTTCTGACAAACACTTAGGCAAGATCTTCCCAGGTGTAAATGCTGCTAGGTGCCAACTGATTCAGCCAAGCTCTGGCGGAGCCCTCCAACATAAGAGGTAGGTGTTTCATGGCCACCTCATCATTGCCGCCGCCAATCTGAACAGCCACTCGGTAGTCCTCAAGCCAAGTATCGGGCTTGGACTCACCAGTGAACTTACTGACTCCAGTCACCAACCTGAAATTTGGAGGAATCACCGCGGCCCTGATGGCTCTGCTAAAACACTCTGGTCCTGAGACGTGAACTCTGCTGGTGGTGGGCACATATCTGTCATGGCCTTCTCGGTGAGCTCTGTTCCGGTCGACCAAACCTTGAACGATAATGGATCTTGCATCAAAGCCTGGTTCTTTGGGGTCGACTGGAACCCTTCGCCCAACACTATGGTGGCGTCTGTCATCTTGCTGTCGAGGAGCGTACGACCCACCCCTTGGGGGAGGAGTGGGCACTCGATGTCGATCATCACGATCGAATCGGTCATCATACTAATTACGCCGGCCTCCACGTCCCTCACGCCTCGGGGGCGATCTTGGGCTATGGGCCGACTGGACTGTATTCGCAGCGACGGATCTGCTGTGAATCCTATTTTGCGACTACGATACAGCTGAATTTTGATCTCCTGCTGCCTGAAGTAAATCTCTGATCTGTAGCAAGCCTCTGCCAGCCTCTGACTAGGAGGGCTGAATCGACTCTGCTATACGGGCTGCAGCTGCTAGATTCTGAATCAGAGTTTGATATACCTGAGTCGGTGGTGGAAAGAGTTGACGTCGACTGGAGTCTGGAACCCGTTGCTGCGCATGCTCGTCGAGTGCTCGCTGGAGGTTCTCCAGTCGAGTGCGCTCAGCCAAGTTGGCCAAACGCGCGTCCTCTAAGGCACGAGCCTCGGGGGTTTCTCCAACGATAGGAGTATGCAGCGCATCCATGTTCCGGCGGCGAAGTTCTTCCCTTTGTAGCGACGTGAGGGGCTCGGGCTGATATTCTTCGTGGGCGTGCGCCGGATTGCCCCCGCCATCAACTCCGCCGGTGCGGGGAAAACCAGGGGGACTGCGTGGTCCATTGACCATCAGAACCTCTGCCGTCGGATCATTGCTGTTGCACTCGGATGCAGTCTCTACGGAGCCAGTCGACAGGTCGAACAGTCCGTAGAGAGATTCGTCGGGCTCTATCGCCGCGACTTGGGGGGTGGCCGACTGGCGAGCCACCGCGTGCCTCACCCACCGCTGGAGCCTCGACCGACCGGAGCGCTTGCACCGGCGGGAGACTGGGAGGGACGACGACACAGGAGCCGACCGATACTGGGTCGACGTTTGCCACAGGAGGACGTCGCGGACGCATGCGCGAAAGTGCGTCGCCCCGCGAATGGGGAGCGCGTTGATGTCGAGTGGAGCCTCCTGAAGCCAAGCGGAGTCGTCGGCGATAAACGTGAGCGCGCCAAAACGGATCTCGCGGCCCCCAATCACAACTCCGCCTCAAACCATGATGAAGGAGATCGGAACAATCGCAACTTCTCCAATTGGTCACTAAGACACCTGCCCCAAGGTGGGTGCCAACTGTCGTGGTTCTAAGTCTGACAATAGAATAGGGGGGTAGGAATGGAGAGGCAAGATCCTAGATATGGAGTAGTTGTGCAGACAAGATGTTTACGAGTTCAGGCCCTTCTCGGAGGAAGTAACAGCCCTACGTCCCGGAGCCCGGAGGCGGTCGACTGTATTATGTGCGTATGAGTTACAGGGGTGCGAACCCTTGACACTGAGGAGGGGGGTGGCTTATATAGAGTTTGCCAGACCCCTCCAGCCCTCAGTTATGTAGGGTTTAAAGTACATTAAGATCGGGAGTTACTGGTAACGTCCCACATAAAGTGCTATGATGACCATAAAAGCTACTTAATGACCGACCGTTTGTGTGCAGACTGACTTTAGATCTCCTGGCGGTCGAGTGGTTAGCTTCATGGTCGAGTGTCTTCAAGTCTGTCAAGTGGAATCCTTCCAGGTCGACTAACAAGTGGTTTCTTCTAGAGATGTCCTTGGGGAGGGTATCTTGGACAGGTCCATGACCCTACCCTAGGTACATGGCTTCATCAGTCATTACTCACTCCGACGGAGGCCGGGGAGCGTTTGGTTACTGGATCTGTCCGGTGGAAGATGGTAGCGCGGGATATCTACAACCGGTTTGGATGGCGGTCATGTAATAGGATAGGCGATTAGTTTACCTATCTTTGTTATGCCAGCCGGTTGTGGCTTTTGGGCCTTTTGTTTTTGGCGTTGTGGCTCTTTGTGAGCTTGCTGTTAGTTTGTTTTCAGACTATAAGACCTTTTTGAACCTCTTTATTTATTTATTAATGTAGCCGTATGCATCATTCTGATCCAGAGGCCGGGGAGTCCCCCTTTTCAAAAAAAACTTCTTGTTTTCTTTTTCTTCTTCAGTTGGTGGAAGCCACTGGTTTCGCTGGGCCAACTAATTATCAAACCGCTCTCTTTTCCCACTATTTCTTTTTCTTTTTAGTTCATTTTTTCATTATTCCTTTTTTTATTTTTCAAGAAATGCTCATGCTTTTAAAAAGTTATGCAATTTAAAAAAATGTTTGCTTTTATATTTTCCATAAAATACAAATATTCGCATTTTTATTTTTGAAAATATAGAAATTCCAAAAAATAATCATGTATTTGGAAATTGCCGAATATCAAAACACGTACATTTTATAAAAAGAGCGAACAAAATTTTGAGCACGGATATTTATGAATTTTTCAGACATTATTTGAAAAGCACCAAAAAATTGAAATTTCCAAAAAAAGAAAAATTCGAAAGCAATTTCTTTGAATTTTCCCAAACATTTTTTGTATTACAGAGATTTTTATAAACAGTGACACTTTTGAAATTCCAAACAAATTAAGAAAGCAAGAACATTATTTGAACCTCTCAGAGCATTTTTTGAATTTGTGAACAAAATTTTCTCTCATCCCCCTATACTCTATAAGCGTAAATCATCGATCATTACTTACGCTATCATTCCTACTAAGCAATATGTTGCTATATAATGGTTCTCATTTTGTGCTTGCCTTCCGCTAGCTTTACACATGTCGAATGTGCCGAGAACGCATAGACGGAAGGAAGTTGAGCACTACGACCACACTTTTGTTGGAAATATGAACAATTTACCGAATGATTTTACTAACAGAAATACTAGATAAAGCATGACTAGTATAGCAGTGATAAAACAAACCATGCGATTTGACAAAGAGAAGGTAAACAACATTTTCATATATGAACCATAACTAAACATAGCAAGTTGCATATATGAAATAGAGTCTAACATATCTAGGGTAAATAGTAGAACAAGGAACTGTAGCAGGACCTCTAATAGAAAGTGTAAGAACATGTACGAGACAACAACAGCAGTAGCACTGGACTTGGGGTCGGTGTCCTTGCCAACCATGTTGTCGAGGAGGTTGTCGACATTGGGGAAGAAGTCGTCGTCGGGGAAGTAATCGTCGGAGTCCGTGACGAAGAAGTCAGTAGTCGCGATGAGTGCTCCCCAAAAACCTTATCACCCTTCTCCCGTATAGGACTCAAAAGGTGCGGTCTCGGAGGCCTACTATCCCGACCTGCGGTGCATGCTGCAAGCCGGGATGGGGGAGATCGTAGCAGCAGCGCAGTGCTCAGGAACCAGAGGCGAGAGGAAGAAGTAGTTCTGGTGTGGTTCTCTAAGAGAAGCGACCTCCCTTCTATAGGCGCAAGAGAAGGAGGCGAGATGGCAGCGACGGGAGGTGAAACAAAGAGACGAAGATGAAGCAAACAGCCAGCAGCCGAACGTCTGTACCGTTTGCATTCAAACTCCACTATCGCAAAAATCTTTTCAGCTTCCGTCTGACCTTTCACATACCCGTAGTGTGTGGCAAAAATTTAGACATCAGCTCGGCTCATTCCCGCAACCCGTGGTGCGACGCGTCGTGACGAGGCATGGCGGGCAGCGGAGGAGGAGCGCGCGTGGATGTCCCTCTTGTTCTCTTGCTCATACATGTGGGGAAAGAACCTCCCTTATAAAGAGGTCCAACTCCCTCTAAACTAGCAATGTGGGACTAAACTTTAGTTCCACCTTTTTCCTTGCACTAATGGGCTGCGTGGGCCGCTAGGATTTATTAGGAATTTTTGAAACAGCTATTGGGCTGGCCCATAATAGACAAAATTCCAGCAATCCCCCACCAGATCCCAGAGGCACACAAAATTTGCCTTTGGTTCCAAAACACTGTTTTATATACCAGTACTGCAGTGGAGACTGTTAAGTTGAACTTC
Organism: Triticum dicoccoides; assembly: GCF_002162155.2. Classification (NCBI taxonomy): domain Eukaryota; kingdom Viridiplantae; phylum Streptophyta; class Magnoliopsida; order Poales; family Poaceae; genus Triticum; species Triticum dicoccoides. The sequence continues at coordinate 108,746,978 of NC_041391.1, read as the reverse complement.
CACCTAGAACTCTATGCTACACTAGTAAGCAACTTGAACAGTGGATTGGGCCTTGAACTACAAGTTTTCTGCGAATCTAGCTTCACACAAAGCCTTGACCAATACGTGGCTACCGTGGGTCTTCCTCGCGGGTGGAGCTTATGCGTCATACTCCGAGACCTTTTATGAGTTCACTAGAGAAAACCCTACTCTCATAGATTGCGACGTTTAAAAATCAAACTCATATAGGTGCGTTCTTCAAAAGATGTTCTGCAGGACAACATCTCTGCTTCAAAGGCCTCTTAGAACACATTAAGTTATACGTGAACCTGCCATGGAGATTTAGGAGAGTATCACTTCTTCATGGAGTGGTATTTTTTAATATAAGGGTACTCTCCTCCCAGTTGACCAATAACTTGTCTTCCACATCTAATTCACGGGATCTCTGATCACAAAGAATAGGTTACCACACCAACAACTCATATTATGGGTCTCATACCCATCTCCCTCGATGCATTATTTATCACATTACATGATAGACCCTTAGTAAAATGATCTGTCAAATTTTTAGACGTTTGGATATAATCCAATGCAATAACCCCGGAGTTTCTCATTGTTCTGACAGACTTTAACCTTCTTTGAACGTGTCTTGATGACTTCATGTTATCCTTTCAGCTATTCACTTTCGTGATCACTGTTTGATTGTCGCAGTTCATAAGGATACCCGGTACAGGTTTCTCAACAACCGCCAAGTCATTCAAGAGCCAACGAAGCCAATCTGCTTCGACTGTAGCTGTATCTAGTGCTGTGAGTTCTGCTTCCATTGTTGACCTTGTTAAGATGGTCTGCTTGCAAGACTTCCAAGAAACAACGCCACCTCCATGAGTGAATACATATCCGCTCATGGCCTTTATCTCATCACCATCTGAGATCCAGTTTGAGTCACTATACCCTTCAAGCACCTTTGGGTGCCCAGTGTAGTGAATTTCATAATTCGCAGTGCATTTCAAATAACGCAAGACTCTGTCTAGACCTTTCAAATGCACATCTCCTGGTTTTGAGACAAACCGACTCAGTTTGCTAACAACAAAAGAGATGTCAGGTCTTGTAGCACTGGCTAAGTACATAAGCGAGCCAATAATCTGAGAATATTTCAATTGGTCTCTAGCAATTCTTTGATTCTTTCAAAGCAACACACTAGCATCATATGGTGTTGGAGAGGGCTTGCAGTCACTGTAGCCAAAGCGACTCAAGATCTTTTCCACATAGTGAGATTGAAGCAATGTAATCCCACCATCATCGTCTCTCAACAACTTGATGTTCAGAATTACATCAGCCACTCCTAAATCCTTCATCTCAAAACAGCGAGATAGAAAATCCTTGACATCCTTAATAACATTCAGATTTGTTCCAGAAATCAGTATGTCATCAACATACAAGCAAAGGATAACTCCCTCTCCCCCACCATGGCGATAGTACACACATTTGTCAGCTTCGTTCACAACAAAGCCTGCAGCTGTTAAAGTTCTTTCAAACTTCTCATGCCACTGTTTGGGTGCTTGCTTGAGTCCATACAAAGACTTTATCAACTTGGCACACTTCCCCTTCCTGACCATCTATTATAAACCCATCTGGTTGTTCCATATAAATTTCCTCGTCCAACTCTCCATTTAGGAAAGCAGTCTTAACATCCATTTGGTGAACGATAAGACCATGTGAGGCAGCTAGTGAATTAGCAATTAATCTTCCTTCCCCTCTCGTTAGGGTTTCAACTCCTCTCGACGGCAGCGATTGTTTTCGCCCCCACGTAGAGATCGTCCTCTCCCCCTCCCCTACCTCTATCGCCGGCGTCGATCGGGGTCCTCGGGGGCTCCGCTTCCTGGCGGTGGAACAGGGATCTCTGGGATCTTTCCGCCCGCGGTTCATCAACTCTCGGGCAAGAGAACTATGGCTGATGCTGCTTCTGGATCAGGCGGGTTCACGTCTGACTTCGAGGCAATGATGGAAGAGCTTGGCCTCAAGGAGGCCGATCTCCAAGATGTGGTGATCGAAGACGAGGAATTACCGGCGGAGGCAACCCGTTGGATGGCAATAGCTAGGGTTCACACGGATCGAACATATAGCCAATACTGGTTTTTTAGGAACATGAGGGCAGCTTGGGACCTGGCCAAGGATGTGAAAATCAGACCGCTCGAGGACAATCTATACACGCTGCAGTTTGCATGCTTGGGAGAATGGGAACGTGTGATGCAGGACGGGCCATGGTCGTTCAAGGGCAGGGCTGTGGTTTTGGAACCATATGACGGCTACACAAAACTTTCGACGATTGATCTCACCATGATTGAGATATGGATTCAGATCCAAGACTTCCCTGATGGTTTCTTCTCAAAAATCAAGGCTCTGTCTTCAACCGTGGGCGAATTCATATACGCCGAGCCAATGTCTCAGGATTTCAAAGGGAACTTTGCCAGAGTTCGGGTCAAGATAGATGTTACCAAACCCTTGAAGAATGCAGTGTCATTGGTGGTGAAGAAGAAGGAAACAATGCACAGAGAGATATTTAGGGTGAAGTATGAACGACTACCAGATTGGTGTGCGGTGTGTGGTTATCTCGGACACCTCTATAAAGAGTGTGGGGATGGAGTTCATGCCCCCAAGGATCTGGTTTTCAAGGATATAAAAGCCTCCAGGTTCAAGGGACCAGGCAGAGGGCCAGGCGAAGGGAGCGGAGCGAATGAGGGCTTGGGATCTAGGGGTGGAAGAGGCAATGGCCGATCTGGCAGAGGCCGAGGTCGTGGATCCACATCTACATCAGTTAACGCACGGGAGACAGGCAAGAACAAATGAGACCAGGACATCTCAATGGAGGATATAGAAAGAAACAGGAAAAGGGGAGCCACGCTGGCGATCTCAGACTCGTCACTTATGACGCCGGCTGCTCCAGAATCATCAACATAGCAACTACTTCTGCTGCCACCTGAGATTCCAGCAAGCCCATCTGTGAAGCAGGAACCGAAGAGGAACAAAACCGACGTGATAACCAACGACAAAAATAGTGGGAGGACTAGTGGACTGAACAAAAACCTTGATGCGCGTTCTGGCGGGCCCCCAAAGGGGTCGCGCCAAGCGCAATGAGTCTATTATGTTGGAACTGTCACGGGGCTGGCAAAACCCGCGACAGTCCAGGAGCTTCGTGGCCTGACGAAGCAGTATGCCCCCTCTGTACTTTGCATCCTTGAAACTCAGATAGAGGGTACGAGAGTTGAAAACATGGTTGGCTCGTTAGGTTTTAATAAAAGTTTTGCAGTTAGTAGCTCGGGTAGAAGTGGCGGCCTTGGAATCTTTTGGAACGATGAAATAAAGCTTGAAATTGTTGGTTATTCGAAGTATCACATTGATGTTGTTATTGATGAGATGGTTGAAGTTAAAACAAGGGTGACTTTTGTTTATGGTGAAGCCCAAGTGAATGAGAGATATAAAACTTGGGACACACTGAGGGGAATTGTGGGAGTTAATGATGTACCATGGCTAGTTATGGGGGATTTCAACGAGGTTTTGCATGGCCACGAGCATGACGGAGTGGGTAGCCGCAGCCAGGCCCAGATGGACGCTTTCAGGGATGTTCTTGACACATGCGGTCTCACGGACATACAATACTAGGGAAAAGCCTATACACATAATCTTATCAGCAGTGCGCTTCAAAATAACTCGTTGCTGCTAACTAGCAGTAGCGCGGACAGACGAAACTCGCTGCTGAGACAAATTTAGCAGTAGCGCGTCCTCCCAAAGACGCGCTGCTGCTATAATTCCTACGAGGCCGCCGCGAGGCTAGTTATAGCAGCAACGCGTTATAGTGATGCGCGCTACTGCTACGTAGCATAGTAGCAGCGCATTTCTCAGATAAGCGCTACTGCTAAGTTTCCTACAAAAATTTAGTCCCACCTCGCTCCGTGAAGAGAGTTTCTACCACCTTAAATATGTTACTTCTCACACTTTTACAAGCACTTGATCTTCATTGAACTCTATGTGTAGAATTTTTGGCTGCAATATGAGTCTTCACCTGTTCCTAAACCGGTGAGGACTCATATTGACAAATCAGATTGTACACAAAAAGATCGTTGATGATCAATGTGTTTTTGATATATTGAACAAAGTCTATTTTTACATGCTGACACATAGCAGTAGCGCTTTATTGTGAAAGGCGCTTCTGCTAGATAGCTTAGCAGTAGCGTCTTTTCCTGAAGAGCGCTACTGCTAAGCCATTCATCTCCCCCATCTCCTCCATTCCGATCCACTCACACACACACAGCCACTCAATCCTCTCCGATCCGTCTGCGCCGC
>NC_041391.1:108728986-108742249 GCF_002162155.2 Triticum dicoccoides | reverse complement strand
CTCCTCCTTGCTGGACTCGGTACCGGCCTCCTCCTCCGTCCTCCCTCTCCACTCGCCGCTGGCCGGCCCCTCCTCGCTCCGCCTTCCTCCACCGTCCTCCCTCAACTGGCCGCGCCGGCCGGCCCCTGCTCGCTCCACCTTCCTCCTCCTTCCTCCCTCAACTGGCCGCGCCGGCTGGCCCCTCCTCGCTCCGCCTTCCTCCTCCATCCTACTCTCTTCTCCCTCCTGCTCATATGCAACATTTTGATTTAGTTGATATAATTTAGTTGACTTAGTAGGCTAGTTTATTTAGTTGACTTAGAACATTTTGATTTAGTTGATTTAGTAGGCTAATTCATTTAGTTAATTTAGTTGACTTAGAACATTTTGATTTAGTTGATTTAGTAGGCTAGTTGATTTAGTTGACTTAGAAGATTTTGATTTAGTTGATTTAGTTGACTTAGAACATTTTGATTTAGTTGATTTAGTAGGCTAATTCATTTAGTTAATTTAGTTGATTTAGAACATTTTGATTTAGTTGATTTAGTAGGCTAGTTGATTTAGTTCACTTAGAACATTTTGATTTAGTTGATTTAGTAGGCTAGTTGATTTAGTTGACTTAGAACATTTTGATTTAGTAGGCTAGTTGATTTAGTTCACTTAGAACATTTTTATTTAGTTGATTTAGTAGGCTAGTTGATTTAGTTCACTTAGAACATTTTGATTTAGTTGATCGTTAATCCTTTGCTCATATTGCTTTAGGAAGAATGGCGCCACCACCACCACCACTATGTCAACTGTGCAAGTCAAGATGCGCCATCATCCTTGCAACTGGCAAGCTGTTCGGCATCTACTTCCAGCGGCGGTAAGAAATTAGATGAAATGTAATAACTATTTTATTTTTAGTGTTGGCATTACTGCATTGTGTCATTTTGCTTATTTTACACAGATCGTCCCATGCAATGTGAGGTTGAAATTCAACAAGCTGACAGGAGACACTGTGACATTTCAGGCTCCTGGGGGGTCGTACACTATGGAGGTCGAGAAAGGACGCAATATGTCGCATATTGGAGGAGATGGATGGGCCCGTTTCGTCGCTCTCATGTATCTTACTGGTGGTGAGTTGATCAGCTTCAACTTCTGAGCAGAAAGACCCAAGCTAGCTGTCATTTATCTCAACCTGGTGGAAGATGATGAAGATGACAAAGATGATGAAGATGATGAAGATAATGAGGACCCACTCGATGAAGATGATGAGGACCCACTTAATGAAGCCATCGTAGCTCAAAGAACAAGGCTGAGTGAGGAGGAGGTGTCCAACCTGTGGGACATAATTCCGCCACATGCTGACTTTGTCGGGGTACCATTCGTGACCCGCTTGACAAATACCATGGTTGATCGACATGATATGGTATGTTATACTTACAAATGCAAATTAATAGTGTGAATTACTTAGTGTACAGTCCAATGATATGGTATGTTGTGTGGAATCTAGTCGATGATATATATGTTTTAGTGTAGAGTTCTATCACATGCTTATTAATTGATATGTTTTTCTTATTCAGAAATTGGCAAAGAGCATATCTATGAGTTATGGTATCGAGCATGATGAAGAAGTCTCAGCTGGACTATGCCTTACTGCAAGGGGCTCCGTCACAACCTGTACTTACCGCGTGGACACGGACGGTCGCACACACTTAAACTCGGTTGGGTGGAAGAAATTCCTCGATGGCAAGAATCTTCGTGTTGGACAGGCCATCCTAATTACTATCAGGAACACCAACCGCCCAGGCTTGAGGATGATGATTGTCTTCGATATCATCTAGAACTACATATGTGTGTGTGGCTATATCATCTAGAACTACATATGTGTGTGTGGCTATATCATCTAGAACTACATATGTGTGTGTGGCTATATCATCTAGAACTACATATGATGATCGTCGTCGATATCATCTGGAACTACATATGATGATGACCGTTGATATGACCTTGTACTGCTTGAGGATGCATGTTGGCTATGCATGAAATTGTTATCTAGTACTCCCTTCGTTCCAAATTACTCGTCGTGGTTTGAACTAAAACCACGACGAGTAATTTGGAACGAAGGGAGTACTACCGTACCTAGTAATGGTTTATGAATTTGATATCTACTAGCAGTACCTAGTATCTAGTATCTGAAAGGAGAACTGAAAGGGAATGAGGAAGTGGGAAAATGATGAAAGATATAGCAGTAGCGAGGGATGGCGAAATCGCTACAGCTAGTTAATAGTAGCGCGTTCACAAAAAGCGCTGCTGATATCGTCAACAGTAGTAGCGCGGGTTAGGGCCGCGCTACTACTATGAGTTAGCTGTAGCGCCTTATTAGTAGCGCGACCACCCGTGCAGCTGCTAGCCTAAAAACCCGCGCTGCTGCTAGCCTTTTACCTAGTAGTGATAGGATATGTGGGGGCTGACTGGACGTTTGAGAGAAAGGTTGCAGGTGGCACTTACACTAGAGTCAGACTCGACAAAGGGGTTGCGAACCCGGCGTGGTCGATAGCCTTTCCATCAGCGCGCCTGGAACATTGCACGGCAGCAGCGAGTGATTACTGCCCTCTTTTTGTTAGCTACGTGCATGGGAACGCATGCGGAAGGGCCCCACGCTCTTTCAAATATGAGATTGCATGGGAGCGGGACCCCACCCTGGAACCAGCAGTGCAGACTGCATGGGCGCGGACAGAGGGGGATTCGGTCGCCAGCCTAAACGACAAACTCCAGTCGCTGTCGTCGGACCTGGCTCGATGGGACATAGACCACTACGGTAATGTCAGGCGCGAGATCCAACATCTGAAAGCATAACTACAGGAGTTACGCTTGATCCAAAGGCAGATTTGGTCCATCGCATACTGAATTAAAAATAGTGGAAAAATTGACAGAGCTTTACCACAGGGAAGAAATATTGTGGAGACAGAGGGCGAGGCTGGAATGGTTGATGCATGGCGACAAGAATACGTACTTCTTCCATCTCAGGGCTAGCAGGAGAAGGAGGAAAAATTAAATAAAAAAGCTGGGGAGACCAGATGGCCAGTTAACTGAAAATTTGGCAGAGATGGAATCCATGGATACTAATTTTTAGCAAAATTTGTACACATCTGAGGGTGTTCATAATATGGAGCAAGTGCTCGACACAGTCCCAGTCAAAGTGACAGAAGCCAGGAATGAACTACTGAATGCACCTTATAGCCAAGACGAAGTGAAAGTCGCTTTGTTTCAGATGTTCCCGATCAAGTCACCGGGTCCAGATGGCTTCCTGGCACACTTTTTCCAACATCATTGGGATACATGTGGAGGTGACGTGACGGCGGCAGTTCTAAGGATAGTAGAAGGAATGGAGTCGGTTGAGTGTATAAATGAGACTTTGTTGGTACTCATACCAAAGGTAAAAAACCCAACTCTCCTGTCTCAATTTTGACCCATTAGTTTGTGTAATGTGTTATACAAAATAGCATCAAAGGTGATCTCTAACAGATTGAAACAAGTGCTCCCTGACATAATCTCGGAAGAACAGTCAGCTTTTGTACCTAGCAGGATGATTAACACAATATTATCACGGCTTACGAGTGTTTGCATTTCATGAAGAGAAACAAAGCAAAAAAACATCAATCCTGCGCGCTCAAACTTGACATGATGAAGGCCTATGACAGGGTTGAGTGGACTTATTTAAGAGCAATCATGATCAAGTTGGGTTTTATAGAGAGATGGGTGAACATTGTTATGAGCTTGGTCACAATAGTCAAATTTTCGGTTTTGTTCAATGGGAAGAGGTTGCAACAGTTTATTCCTTCAAGAGGTATCAGACAAGGGGACCCAATATCTTCATACTTGTTCTTGTTAGCAGCAGAGGGCCTTTCGTGCCTGTTAAAATCAAAGAGTGAGTCATCAAACTTGCATGGCCTATAGGTAGCTCCAATGGCGCCACCAGTGAGCCATCTTCTATTTGCTGATGACAGCCTGCTGTTTTTCAAGGCAAACGGTGTGGGGGGCAAATGAGGTGAACCAAGTACTAGACACATATTGTCAAGCAACCGGGCAGCGCATCAACTACTCAAAGTCATCACTGTTTTTTAGCAAAGGGGTGCCAGATGCGGTGAGACAGGAAATAAAGGATACACTCAATGTTCCTAATGAAACTCTCAACGAGAAGTACTTAGGGATGCCTTCAGATATTGGTAGTGCAAAATATGGGGCTTTCAAGTATCTTAAGGACCGCTTGTGGAGCAAGGTCCAAGGGTGGATAGAGCAAACACTGTCTATGGCTGGGAAGGAAGTGATAGTGAAGGCGGCAGCCCAAGCGGTGCCAGTTTTCTCTATGTCCTGTTTTAAACTGCCAAGAGGGCTTTGTGAACACCTAAACATGCTCATTAGAAAGTTCTGGTGGGGAAGCAAAGAAGGGAAACACAAACCTCATTGGTTTCCTAGAAATCTATGACCCAACCTAAGAGCATGGGGGGCTAGGTTTCAAAGACTTCAAACTTTTCAATTTGGCCATGCTGGCTCGCCAGGCTTGGCGCCTCTTGCAGAATCCTGAAACCCTAAGTTCTCGAGTTCTGAAAAGTGTTTACTACCCAACCACAGATCTTCTTGATGCCGAGTTAGGGGGTCACCCAAGCCAGGTATGGAGAGCAATAGTAGAGGGAAGAGATACTCTCAAGCAAGGGCTCATCAGGAGGATTGGCAATGGAAGCACAACGGAGATCGGGAAGAGATGAAAAGGCCCTATGTTTGCCAGACCCTGAACCCACCTATGCTTGTTTCTGAACTCGTCCCTGCCGTGTCTGCAATGTGGGATAAGCATCTGGTGCAAGCTACCTTCCTGCCAATGGACGCCCAAGTGATATTGGGAATACCGCTGTGCACTCGCAATATACCCGACTTCTGGGCTTGGCACCATGAAAAGCACGGGTGTTTCTCAGTAAAATCAGCGTACAACATGCTTGTTGCAACCAGAAACAGAAGGGAAGCATGGCTCGAGGAGGGGCCAGGGCTGTCTAGCTCAAGAGCTGAGGAAGGAGCATGGAAATTTTTGTGGAAAATTCAGGTCCCAGGGAAAGTTCGCATGTTCTTATGGCGCCTATCTAAACACTCTCTACCGACAAATGATGTGCGGGCGCATTGTCACATGTCTGATTCACCCTCCTGCGGTCTATGTGGGCTAGGGACTCGTGGCGTCACTCCCTCATAGAGTGCACTTCTTCAAGAAGCGTCTGGGCCCTGTTGAATGAGGAGGTAACACATAAAATCATATCAACAACCGAGCCCAAGGCTAAGCAATGGCTATTCACTCTAATGGACACAATGTCCCACAATGATTTCGTCCTGGTGGCAGTGATGTTGTGGTCGATATGGTATGCTAGAAGGAAAGCCATCCATGAGGCAATCTTCCAAAGCCCCCACGCTACATATGGTTTTATCATGAGCTTCATCTCGGAGCTAGAAGGAATAAAGGGTGGCCAGGAGGAAAAAGGCAGGGGAGTGCCGATGATCATAGCCAGAAATACGAAGCCCAAGAAACCACCAACAGGTTACTGCAAAATCCATGTTGATGCAGGAGTCTGGGAAGGACAGGTGGTGCTGCTGCTGCAATCTGCAGGGATGAGGAAGGAAATTTTCTGGGCAGCTCGGCTCTCGTGATCGAAGGAGTAACTGATCCAGCATGTCTAGAAGCTATAGCATGTTGGGAGGCACTAGCCCTCACCGAGGATTTGGGCATCCAGCAATTTGTGGTTGCTTCGTACTGTCAGCAGGTGGTTTCGGACATCAAAAGAGATGGACGCGGTCCATATGGAGCAATCATCAGCGAGATAAATCTGAAAGCTTCATTGTTCCATTGTACTTTTACTTTTGAGAGTCGTGCTGTTAACTATGAAGCACATAGCTTAGCAAACTTTTGTTTATCTAGGGATCCAGGAAGGCACGTTTGGTTTGGTGCCCCTCATGATCTTAGATGTATCCCACTCAATGTGGAGTTCCATGAATAAATTTGGTTTTCCACCCTCAAAAAAAGCTAGTGAAAGTAGAACTCGAATAGTGGTCAGTCGAGCCACAGGTGAGTAAGTATCAAAGAAGTCTTCACCTTCCTTTCGGTTATAACCCTTAGCCACGAGCCGAGCCTTGTACTTTTCAATAGTACCATCAAAGCCTAAACTTCTTCTTGAATACCCATTTGCATCCTATAGGTTTGCACCCATAAGGACGATCAGTTATCTCCCAAGTTTCATTCTCCAAGATGGAATTCATCTCGCTACGAACTGCTTCCTTCCAGTAGTCAGCATCTTCAGATGCATAGGCCTCTGAAATAGAACTGGGAGTGTCATCTATGAGATAGTCAAGAAAATCATCACCAAAGGACTTTGCAGTCCTCTATCTCTTGCTCCTAGTAGGAACTTCATTGTTTTCCTCCACGGGACTTTCAAAGTGTTCCATCGAAATGGCAGGTTCAGTAATTGTAACTAGTTCCTGATTCGATGAACTAGGTATCTCCTGATTATATGAGGTGGCCATATCCTTCATGGGAAAGATATCTTCAAAGAAAGTCGCATCATTTGACTCCATGATCGTACCGACATGCATGTCAGGTACCTCAGATTTTATAACCAAGAATCTATAACCAATGCTATGAAAGGCATATCCCAGGAAAACACAATCCACAAGTTTTGGTCCCAGCTTCCGCTACTTTGGAATTGGCACATTGACTTTTGCCATACAACCCCAGGTTCTTAAATAAGAGAGCTTTAACCTTTTCTTCTCCCATTCCTCGAATGGAGTCATCTCTTTGTTCTTTGTGGGAACTCGGTTTAGGACATGACATGCAGTCAATATCGCCTCCCCCCACCATGCCTTGGAACGACCCGATGTGTCTAACATGGTGTTAACCAAATCAGTTAGAGTACGGTTCTTTCTTTTGGCCACCCCATTTAACTGAGGTGAATAGTAAGGCGTCCTCTCATGGATTATACCATGTTCCGCACAAAAGGAATCAAATTCATTTGAGAAATACTCTCCACCACGATCGGATCTAAGCCTCTTGATCTTTCGATCATGTTGGTTTTCTGCTTCAGCTTTATAGATCTTGAAATAGTTCAAAGCCTCATCCTTAGATTTCAGAAGATACACATGACAGTATCTAGTGGAGTCATCAATTAACGTCATAAAATACTACTTTCCACCTTTTGTCAAAACACCATTCATTTCACATAGATCTGAATGTATGAGCTCTAGTGGTGCAAGGTTTCTTGTTTCCGCAGTCACATGAGACTTACGAGGTTGCTTAGTGATACGTCTCTAGCGTATCTATAATTTTTGATTGCTCCATGCTACTTTATCTACTGTTTTAGACTATATTGGGCTTTATTTTCCACTTTTATATTATTTTTGGGACTAACCTATTAACCAGAGGCCCAGCCCAGAATTGCTGTTTTTTGCCTATTTCAGTGTTTCGAAGAAACGGAATATCAAACGGAGTCCAAACGGAATGAAACCTTCGGGAACGTGATTTTCTCACCGAACGTGATCCAGGAGACTTGGACCCTACTCCAAGTCGTAACAGAGGCGGTCACGAGGGTGGGGGGCGCCCCCTAGGCGGTCACGAGGGTGGGGGGCGCCCCCCTAGGGTGCACCCCCTGCCTCGTGGCCCCCTTGTTGCTCCACCGACGTACTCCTTCCTCCTATATATACCTACGTACCCCCAAACGATCAGAACATGAGCCAAAAACCTAGTTCCACCGCCGCAACCTTCTGTATCCACGAGATCCCATCGTGGGGCCTGTTCTAGAGCTCTGCCAGAGGGGGCATCCACCACGGAGGGCTTCTACATCAACACCATAGCCCCTCCGATGAAGTGTGAGTAGTTTACTTCAGACCTTCGGGTCCATAGCTAGTAGCTAGATGGCTTCTTGTCTCTTTTTGGATCTCAATACAATGTTCTCCCCCTCTCTCGTGGAGATCTATTCGATGTAATCTTCTTTTTGCGGTGTGTTTGTTGAGACCGATGAATTGTGGGTTTACAATCCAGCTTATCTATGAACAATATTTGAATATTCTCTGAATTCTTTTATGTATGATTGAGTTATCTTTGCAAGTCTCTTCGAATTATCCTTTTGGTTTGGCCAACTAGATGGGTAGTTCTTGCAATGGGAGAAGTGCTTAGCTTTGGGTTCAATCTTGCGGTGTCCTTTCCCAGTGACAGAAGGGGCAGCAAGGCACGTATTGTATTGTTGCCATCGAGGATAACAAGATGGGGTTTTTATCATATTGCATGAATTTATCCCTCTACATCATGTCATCTTGCTTAAGGCGTTACTCTGTTTTTAACTTAATACTCTAGATGCATGCTGTCGATGAGTGGAGTAATAGTAGTAGATGCAGAATCGATTCGATCTACTTGTCTTGGACATGATGCCTATATACATGATCATTACCTAGATATGCTCATAACTATGCTCAATTCTGTCAATTGCTCAACAGTAATTTGTTCACCCACCGTAGAATATCTATGCTCTTGAGAGAAGCCACTAGTGAAACCTATGGCCCCCGGGTCTATTCTCATCATATCAATCTCTATCGCTTTCTTACTTGCTTTATTTTTACTTTGCCTTTTACTTTTCACTTTGCATCTATCTATCAAAAATACCAAAAAATATTATTTATCATCTCTATCAGATCTCACTCTCGTAAGTGACCGTGAAGGGATTGGCAACCCCTAATCGCGTTGGTAGCAAGGAGCTATCGTTTTGTGTAGGTACAAGGGACTTGTGCGTGGTCTCCTATTGGATTGATACCTTGGTTCTCAAAAACTGACAGAAATACTTACGCTACTTTGCAGCATCATCCTCTCCTCTTCGGGGAAATCTAACACAGTGCTCAAGAGGTAGCAAGAAGAATTTCTGGCACCGTTGCCGGGGAGGCTCACGCAAGCAAGTCAACCATACCAAGTACCCATCACAATCCCTATCTCTCGCATTACATAATTTTCCATTTGCCTCTCATTTTCCTCTCCCCCACTTCACCCTTGCCGTTTTATTCGCCCTCTCTTTCCCAATCTCCTTTTCTCCTTCCCGTTTGCCTTTTTCCCTTTTCCTTTTTGTTTGCTTGTGTGTTGGATTACTTGTTGCTATGGCGCAAGATAATACCAAATTGTGCGATTTCTCGGATACCAATAATAATGATTTCCTTAGTACTCCGATTGCTCCTCTTAATAATGATGAGTCTTGTGAAATCAATACCGCTTTGCTGAATCTTGTTATGAAAGATCAATTCGCCGGCCTTCCTAGTGAAGATGTCGCTACTCATCTAAACAATTTTGTTTATTTGTGTGATATGCAAAAGAAAAAAGATACGGATAACAATATTGTCAAATTGAAGTTATTTCCGTTTTCACTTAGAGATCGTGCTAAAGTTTGGTTTTCGTCTTTGCCTAAAAATAGTATTGATTCTTGGAACAAGTGCAAAGATGCTTTTATCTCTAAGTATTTTCCTCCTGCTAAGATCATCACTCTTAGGAACGATATTATCAATTTTAAACAACTTGATCACGAGCATGTTCCCAATCTTGGGAGAGAATGAAATTGATGCTTCGCAATTGCCCTACTCATGGTTTGAATTTATGGATGATCATACAAATATTTTATGCCGGATTTTTTGCCTCTAGAAATCTTTTAGATTCGGCCGTGGGAGGCACGTTTATGGAAATTACGTTAGGAGATGCTACAAAATTGCTGGATAATATTATGGCTAATTATTCTCAATGGCACACCTAAAGATCTTCTAGTAAAATAGTGCATGCTATAGAAGAAATCAATGTTTTGAGTGAAAAGATGGATGAACTTATGAAGATGTTTGCTCCTAAAAATACCCCTCTTGATCCCAATGATATGCCTTTGTCTACTTTGCTTGAGTATAATAATGAATCTATGGATGTGAATTTTGTTGGTAGGAATAGTTTTGGAAACAACGCGTATAGAGGGAATTTTAATCCTAGGCCTTATCCTAGTAACCCTTCTAATAATTATGGAAATTCCTAAAACAACTCTTATGGAAATTTTAATAAGATGCCCTCTGAATTTGAGAGTAGTGTTAAAGAGTTTATGAATTCACAAAAGAATTTTAATGCTTTTCTTGAAGAGAAATTGCTTAAAGTTGATGATTTGGCTAGGAACGTTGATAGAATTTCTCTAGAAATTGATTCTTTAAAGCTTAGATCTATTCCTCCTAAGCATGATATTAATGAGTCTCTCAAAGCCATGAGAATATCCATTGATGAGTGCAAGGAAAGAACCGCTAGGATGCGTGCTTCCAAAGATGCCTTTATTAAATCATGTTCTTCCAATTCCTATGAAAATCAAGATGAAGATCTAATAGTTATTGATGTGTCCCCCATCAAATCTTTGTTTTGCAATATGAATCTTGATGAAACTGAATATGATCTTCCTTTACCTAGAAGGCATTTTAAGAATTCAGAGTTTCTTGATCTTGATGATGAAATTGATGAAAGTGGGATTGAAAGAAATAAAAACCTAGATGTTGCTGAAGCCACTATTTTGGATCTCAAGGAATTTAATTATGAAAATTGCTCTTTGATTGGTAGTATTTCCTTGTTGTAATCCGTGCTAGATTCTCCTCATGCTTATAGTCAAAATAAGGCCTTTACCGAACACATTGTTGATGCCTTGATGCAATCTTATGAAGAAAAACTTGAGTTGAAAGTTTCTATCCCTAGAAAACTCTATGATGAGTGGGAACCTACTATTAAAATTAAATATTATGAGTTTCATGCTTTGTGTGATTTGGGTGCTAGCGTCTCTACTATTCCCAAAACTTTGTGTGATTTGCTAGATTTCCGTGACTTTGATGATTGCTCTCTAAACTTGCATCTTGCGGATTCCACTATTAAAAAACCTATGGGAAGAATTAATGATGTTCTTATTGTTGCAAATAGGAATTATGTGCCCGTAGATTTTATCGTTCTTGATATAGATTGCAATCCTTCATGTCCTATTATTCTTGGTAGACCTTTCCTTAGAACGATTGGTGCAATTATTGATATGAAGGAAGGGAATATTAGATTCTGATTTCCCTTAAAGAGGGGCATGGAACACTTCCATAGAAAGAAAATAAAATTACCATATGAATCTATCATGAGAGCTACTTACGGATTGCCTACCAAAGATGGCAATACCTAGATCTATCCTTGCTTTTATGCCTAGCTAGGGGCGTTAAATGATAGCGCTTGTTGGGAGGCAACCCAATTTTATTTTGTGTTTTTTGTTTTTGCTTCTGTTTAGGAATAAATAATCCATCTAGCCTCTGTTTGTATGTGGTTTTATGTTTTAATTAGTGTTTGTGCCAAGTAGAACCTATAGGATAACCTACGATGATAGTTGATTTGATTCTGCTGAAAAACAGAAACTTTGCACGCACGAATATAATTTTTTTAAATCACAGGAATGTGCTTTTGCGTTGATTCTTTTTGCTGATGTTCAATAAATTTGTTTTCCAGGACTTCCTATTTTGGTAGAATTTTTAGAGTTCCAGAAGTTTGTGTTAGTTACAGATTGCTACAGACTGTTCTGTTTTTGACAGAGTCTGTTTTGTGTGTGTTGTTTGCTTATTTTGATTAATCTATGGCTAATAAAATAGTTTATAATCCATAGAGAAGTTGGAATATAGTAGGTTTAACACCAATATAAATAAAGAATGAGTTCATTACAGTACTTTGAAGTAGTCTTTTGTTTTCTTTCTCTAACGGAGCTCACGAGATTTCTATTGAGTTTTGTGTTGTGAAGTTTTCAAGTTTTGGGTGAATTCTTTTGATGGATTATGGAACAAGGAGTGGCAAGAGCCTAAGCTTGGGGATGCCCATGGCACCCCCAAGATAATCCAAGGACACCAAAAAGTCAAAGCTTGGGGATGCCCCGGAAGGCATCCCCTCTTTCGTCCACTTCCATCGGTAATTTACTTGGAGCTATATTTTTATTCACCACATGATATGTGTTTTGCTTGGAGCGTCTTGTATTATTTGCGTCTTTGCTTTTTAGTTTACCACAATCATCCTTGCTGTACACACCTTTTGAGAGAGCCATACATGAATTGGAATTTGATAGAATAATCTAGTGCTTCACTTATATCTTTTTGAGCTTGATAGTTTTGCTCATAGTGCTTCACTTATATATTTTGAGCTTGATAGTTTTGCTCATTGTGCTTCACTTATATTATTTGAGCGTGATAATTTTTGCTCTAGTACTTCACTTAGATCTTTTAGAGCATGGTGGTGGATTTGTTTTAAGTAAACTATTGATCTCTCATGCTTCACTTAGATTATTTTGAGAGTCGTTAATAGCATGGTAATTTGCTTAATATTAATATACTTGGTATTCAAGATATGTGAAACTTTATTTTGAGTGAATTGAATACTAAGATAAGTTTGATGCTTGATAATTGTTTTGAGATATGGAGGTGATAATATCAAAGTCGTGCTAGTTGAGTAATTATGAATTTGAGAAATGCTTGTGTTGAAGTTTGCAAGTCCCGTAGCATGCACGTATGGTTAAAGTTGTGTAACAAATTTGAAACATGAAGTGTACCTGGCTTGTGCATCCTTATGAGTGGCGGTCGGGGACGAGCGATGGTCTTTTCCTACCAATCTATCCCCCTAGGAGCATGCGCGTAGTACTTGATTTTTGATGACTTCTAAATTTTTGCAATAAGTATATGAGTTCTTTTGACTAATGTTGAGTCCATGGATTATACGCACTCTCACCTTTCCACCTTTGCTAGCCTTGCATTGCCCTTTCTCACCTTGAGAGTTGGTGCAAACTTCGCCGGTGCATCCAAACCCCGTGATACGATACGCTCTATCACACATAAACCTCCTTATATCTTCCTCAAAACAGCCACCATACCTACCTATCATGGCATTTCCATAGCCATTCCGAGATATATTGCCATGCAACTTCCATCATCATCATCATGACATAAATTACTTTTATCGTATTGCCATTGCATGATCATGTAGTTGACATCGTATTTGTGGCAAAGCCACCATGCATTATTTTTCATACATGTCACTCTTGATTCATTGCACCATCCCGGTACACTGCCGGAGGCATTCATATAAAGTCATATCTTGTTCTAAGTTTCGAGTTGTAATCCTTATGTTGTAATCAATAGAAGTGTGATGATCATCATTGTTAGAGCATTGCCCAAATAAAAAAGAGAGAGAGAGAGAGAGAAAGGCCAAAAGAAAAA